>NC_057798.1:799267914-799474581 GCF_018294505.1 Triticum aestivum
GCCAGAGTTGGAAGCCGCCATGGATATGCCATTTGCGAGCTGCTGCTTATAGCGAGCCGTCCACCGGAGATGCTACAACCACGGCATCGCAACCTCCTCCCCCACCGCTGCAATCATCTTCTCCCAAACGTACTTTGAAAGCATCTTGCCCCTCCACCGATGTTGCAACCGACGATCAAAAAATCTACAACCGTTCAATTTAAAAGCTTCAACGATCGGTGTATAAAGCGTCAACTGGACACCATGCACTGAAAAAAGCTACAACTGTTCATATGAAAGTTTCAACCATAGTTTGAAAAAGCTTCAATATACCCCATACATCCGAAAAATGCTTCGCTAGTTCATGTGAAAGCTTCAAACCATATTTGAAAAAGCTTCAAATGGCGGAATAGACACTACAAGAAATATGTCAACTTGCGACCATCACTATTGATCACTGAAAGGTAATTGTTTTTCATTTGCGACATTTTTGCGACCAAAAACAGATGGTCAAAAGTTGGCGGTTGTAAACTGAAATTAGCGACCTTCTTTGTCATATGTAAAAGGTTGTTGGTTCCACGATCAAATTTTAGGTCACTAGCAACCGCCCCAGGCCACGTAGGGATCCAGCGTGGCAAGCTGACGTGGATAGGAATCCGCCCGGTCCAATTCGGTGTTTTACATGGGCCGAGCCCATTAATTCTGCCCATTTATATATTTTTTTCTATGAATTTTTTGTCAGCTAAATGGACCAAGCCCAACATTGCAGCCTTTTTAATTTTGGGCCATGGCCTTTTTGTCTCAACAATTTCATTTTTTTTTCTTTTTTTCTAAATTGGGTTCACTAGTCAGGTGGGTCCCCATTGTCAGGTTCTAGTACTGGGTCCTAGCCATCAGGGCAATATTCTTCATTTTTTATTTCACGCAAATAAATACCTAGTATTTAAATTGGCACACAGAAAACACATGAAATGCTTCAAATATTATCAACCATCAAAGTGCTACATCATATAACACACATACAAATGTGATCAGCATCAAGTTTACAATCAGATAACAAGCTCCACAAGTGTACAATCACATGAGCCAGGTTCTGCTACATCATACACACATACGAATAGGAGCGGCATAAAGGGCTTTGTTAATGCAAAACTTGACAGTTGACAACAATGTTAGAACTATGCTTCCTCCGACTTCTTTGTCCTGATGCTCACGAAGAAACATGAAAGCGCAACATATGCACGTTATAGAACAAAATGTTTAGGAACAAAATAGAAGTAAATCTAACAACATATTTAACAATAAATAACAGAATAATGAAGTTAATGAGATATTTTAGAATCAACTTGACAGTTGACAACAATGTTTGCACTGGACACATCCAAAACTAAAATTATACATAAATGCCTAAATTCCAATGCCCAATGCCTTGGTTTAGTAAACACTAAGCATGGTACATAGTAAAGATTTGACACAACCAGAACTGAAATCATTTACTCTATCAAGCAACAATGATGCAGCAGACAAGAAAAGAGAGATGCACAACGGAGCAACATCGTATATCACACAATATGGATACTACCAGCTCACCGAAGAACTTGTAGTCGCCTCCGTACACAGCCGCCATAACGCCGGTCACCTTGTTGATCTTGTACTTGAAGTTCTCTAACTCCAGGTTGTTCCACTGCAGCTCAGTATTTGCTCAACAGTATGTGTACATGCATCAGGGCATACATAAAATATTCTAGTCAATATTCTCAGCTAACTGTGATGTAATGAAAATAATTACTTAAGGACTTGGGTTAAAAATTGATTTTAGACATCAGAATTAGCAGCCCTCATTTCAACCATGTTCAGATAAACTTGAGGTAAATTAGCAGTAATGATATTAGTTACAAGCTAGGTGTGTAACTGTTGTCAACACCACCACCACCAGAGACACGCAAGATAAGCATCAACACCACCATGATCTTGATATTAGCCACCCCATATCACCAAAGCATCACAGGAGCACATATATAAAGCAAGTACACATGGGCAGCTACTGACAGACCCTAGAACCACATGAACTTATCACCAGAGAGCTCCAGTAGGAGTTGATGCTTCGTTACAACATCTAGCAGCAACTAGTAGAGCCGCAAATCCAACCCAAATCATGGAGATGGCCATGCAGGAGCTACATCAGAGAAGAAGGAACGGGGAGGAGCTCACCAGAGGGAGGTTGTAGCTGTAGTAGAGGCTCAGCCACACCACGGCTGTGGTGTGACCATCACCGCATCCAGGAGAGGGTCTGGAAGCCGCCGAAGCACCACCGCGACGACCAGGATAGTGGCGCCACCCCAGAGACATCACCACATGGACATCACTGGCCTCACCCTGTTTCAAGAAATGTTCACAACTTTGTCAGACTCGATCAATTATGAAGAAACCACCTTCGTTGTCAGACACATACATACATACATACAGGAAGCAAAAAAAGAAGAAACAGAGCAGGGACCTGGTCGATCATGAGATAGTGTTCATATCATGAGGTAGAAATAGGCCATTGTATAGCTCACATAAACAAATCTGCTACTATGCACAACACAAGCACCCACTTGCACTTGGTATATTTCTGTATCTAGGACACCCATCAAGCTATTTTGTATTTGAGAAACTGAGAAATGTACGAATAATTTTTCAGAAGGTAACTCAACTTCTGTGCACGGATTTAGACAGGAAAAAAAGGGATTGTAGTATAAACATTAATTAGAACCGGATCGCAGGACACAAATATAAGCTAGAATTGACAAGTACACATTAATTTTAACATAGCATCACTAGCTCTATTGTTGTCTGCATATTACACCATATGGAAAAATGCGCGGGTCATTATTAATGTCATGAAAACGGTACATAGGAGGCTACAATTTTTCATCTAGGCATGATAGACAGCAACAAATGGACATTCTATATGAGAACAAAACAACATTGATCAAACAGATGTTACGAGGACGGATATGTGACTGCTACAGATGAGTGAATTATCAAAAAAAGGAAGATATGCATAATCCTGCCAAATACACAGGACTAGTGCAGGTAAAGGATGATGGGCAGTTTGCATCTGATGCTACCACTTAATTCCAGAGCATGACAAGACAAAAAGCATGGCATCAACAACATCATCAGCAGCATATTACCATCGTAAATAGATGGACTAAATTGATGGACGCTCATCCATCCATGAGAGAAAACAGTACCTCTGGTTGATGAAGAGAAGAGAAAACCTGATGTTCCTGCGACCAAACCATCCATCCATGCATCAGAGGAGACCAGCCCATCCACCATGAGAGAATCACACAAGTCAGACAAGGGAATGGAAGGAAGAATGGGAAACCACAGGAACAGAGGAGGTGCTGACCTTGATGGCGTCGGCTGCTTGACCTTGACTAGCACTTGAGCGGGCAGAGGAAGACCATGGCATCGGGGCTCGATCTGGCCCATGGCGTGGTGGATCTGCAAGGTAGAAGAGACGAGGTGAGGAGGAGGGAGAGGGTCATGGCAAATAAGAGGGATGGACCAGAAACCCTCTGTTGTTGCGTGGTTGTGCCATGTCAATGAGGCAGGCTGAGAGAAGGAGGTGAGGTGAGGACGGCGGATCCGGTCGAAGAAGAGCGGAGCGGCCTTCCGCGACGCCAACCCGAAACCCTAGCACCGACTGGTTTGCAGACGATGAAGACGAGCGTGCCATTGAGCGCGCGCGCGACCTCGTCCGGCCTGAGCACGAGGGACTGGGCGGCGCCATGGGGGAAGGAGGAGGCGACGACGAGGTTGGAGAGGTGGTGCTGGAGAGGCGGCAGTGAGGGGGGTTAGGAGGCGGGGAGGGGGAGGGGACGTGCGGCGGCGGCGTGATCTGAATCGGGGAAGAGTGTGAGAGGGGATCGATGGGAGTTAGGGTTTGGGGTAGTTAGGCTGCGGGTGGGGTTTTCTTTTTCTTTTTCCCCTTTTTCTGTAGATAAATGGGATAGATGGATGGATGGATGTGTGCCACATCATCAATCCTTGGCACAAACGTTTCAACCAATAAGAACAAAGCTGATGTAATTGTATTTTTTTCTTTTTGTTTCTCTTGTATTTTTTGCACAAGGTTGTATCTTGGAATGGCATAGGTTTTTCAAAGGGCGTTGATCTGCGCGGGTTGACCGGCTGAGTCGCTCCGCCAATCTCCCGGCGTTCGCTGGACTCATCCATCCATAGACGTTGGATCTCTGTACTTTCGGTTATCTCTCAGCCCGCATCTCGCATGCAGACATGAAAAAAATAGATGCATCCACCTTCTTCACAACTGCTCGCGCACAACTCTCCCCCACGCGTCTACCCACGTTTCCTAGGACGGCGACCTGCGAAGTGCCCCTGCAACTCTCGGGCGGCGGCTTGCCCGTCGTTTTAATCGCATTTTGAAACGAGCATAGATATTGAAAAAAATCAAATAATTGGGAAACTTTCGCATTATGTCTTTATATGTGACCAAGTTATGAGGAAAAATAATAAACTTGTAATATGACAATCTGGTTAAAAAAGTGTTCTCAAAAATGAGCTATCAAGTGTGAACATTTTTGGCTTTCAAGCCAAATGATCAATCTTATGCCCACATTCATGGCATAGTTTGTCAAAATTTTCTCGTATTATACAAAATGAGGTCAAATTTGAACTGTAGCTGCCTCATAGCTTGCTATTTATTTTTTCTAAAAATCATTTCTAGGTACATAAGTATTTATTTAATCAGAAGAACATTAAAAGTTTTCCAAGATTCAACCACTAGCTAGGAACGGTCAAGCCTTCCATTTTGACCGCATTCTGAAACGGGCATAAAAAATTCAAAAAAAAATCAGAAAATTGGAAATCCTTCGGATTGTGTCGTTATATGTGACCTAGTTTGCAGGAAAAATAATAAACTTGTAATACGGTAATTATGTTAAAAAATTGTTCTCAGAAATAAGCTATCATGCGTGAAGATTCATGGCTTTGAAGCCACACGATCAATCTTATGGCCATAGTCATGGAATAGTTTGTTCAAACGATCTCATATTATGCACAAGGGTGCATCTTGGAATTGCAAACAAGGTTGCCTAAGGGAGTTTTCATTTTTCTTGCACAGAAAATTCATTTTCCATTTTCCGAGTGCCCGAAATGAGTTTTTTTGTGAAGGACCTACCATATATTTGTTGCAAAATTGGACCAAATTAATTTTCTAAAATACTAGGCCATATTTAATGCACAATTGACCAAATGGTTGGGTGTCAAAAGCTTTGATCCACCTCTGGTGAAAAAGACAAATTTATGCCGATTCAGTAGGAAGCAGGTCAAATTTGAACTGTAGCTGCCTCATAGTTTGCTATTTATTTTTTTTCCAAAAATCATTTCTAGGTACATAAGTATCTATTTAATCATAGAAACATCAAAAGTTTTCCAAGATTCAGCCACTATCTAGGAACGGTCAAGCCCGCCGTTTTGACCGCATTTTGAAACGGGCATAAAAAATTAAAAAAACAAAAATTTGGAAAACCTTCGCATTGTGTCATATATGTGACCAAGTTTCCAGGAAAAATAATAAAATTGTAATACGGTAATAATTTTAAAAAAGTGTTCTCAGAAATGAGCTATCATGCGTGAAGATTAATGGCTTTCAAGCCACATGATCTATCTTATGGCCACATTCATGGCAAAGTTTGTTCAAACGATCTTATATTGTGCACAAGGGTGCATCTTGGAATTCCAAACAAGGTTGCCTAAGGGAGTTTTCATTTTCTTTGCACGGAAAATTCATTTTCCATTTTCCGAGTGCCCGAAATAAGTTTTTGTTGTGAAGGACCTACAATGTATTTGTTGAAAAATTGGACCAAATCAATTTTCTAAAATACTAGGCCATATTTGATGCACAATTGACCAAATGGTTGGCTGTCAAAAGGTTTGATCCTCCTTTGGTGAAAAGACAAATTTCTGCTGATTCACTAAGAAGCGGGTCAAATTTGAACTGTAGTTGCCTCATAGTTTGCTATTTATTTTTTCCAAAAATCATTTCTAGGTACATAAGTATCTATTTAATCAGAGAAACATCAAAAGTTTTCCAAGATTCAACCACTATTTAGGAACGGTCAAGCCCGCCATTTTGACCGCATTTTGAAATGGGCATAAAAAATTCAAAAAAATCAAAAAATAGGAAAACCTTCGCATTGTGTCATTATATGTGACCAAGTTTCCAGGAAAAATAATAATATTTTAATACGACAATTATGTTTTAAAAGTGTTCTCAGAAATGAGCTATCATGCGTGAAGATTCATGGCTTTCAAGCCAAATGATCTATCTTATGGCTACATTCATGGCATAGTTTGTTCAAACGATCTCATATTGTGCACAAGGGTGCATCTTGGAATTCCAAACAAGGTTGCCTAAGGTAGTTTTCAATTTATTTGCACGGAAAATTCATTTTCCATTTTCCGAGTGCCCGAAATGAGTTTTTGTTGTGAAGGACCTACCATATATTTGTTGCAAAATTGGACCAAATCAATTTTCTAAATTACTAGGCCATATTTAATGCACGATTGACCAAATTGTTGGGTGTAAAAAGCTTTGATCCACCTCTGATGAACAAGACAAATTTCTGTCGATTCAGTAGGAAGCGGGTCAAATTTGAACTATAGCTGCCTCATAGTTTGCTAATTATTTTTTCCAAAAATCATTTCTAGGTACATAAGTATCTATTTAATCAGAGAAACATCAAAAGTTTTCCAAGATTCAACAACTAGCTAGGAATGGTCAAGCCGGCCGTTTTGACCGCATTATGAAACGGGCATAAAAAATTCAAAAAAAATTGGAAAACCTTCGCATTGTGTCATATATGTGACCAGGTTTCCAGGAAAAATAATAAAATTGTAATACGGTAATTATTTTAAAAAAGTGTTCTCAGAAATGAGCTATCATGCGTGAAGATTAATGGCTTTCAAGCCACATGATCAATCTTATGGCCACATTCATGGCATAATTTGTACAAATGATCTCATATTGTGCACAAGGGTGCATCTTGGAATTCCAAATAAGGTTGCTGTCGGTGTCAAAACCGGCGGATCTTGGGTAGGGGTTCCCGAACTGTGCATCTTGGCGGATGGTAACAGGAGACAAGGGACACGATGTTTTTACCCAGGTTCGGGCCCTCTCGATGGAGGTAAAACCCTACTCCTGCTTGATTAATATTGTTGATATGGGTAGTACAAGAGTGGATCTACCACGAGATCAGAGAGGCTAAACCCTAGAAGCTAGCCTATGGTATGATTGTTGTTCGTCCTACGGACTAAAACCCTCCGGTTTATATAGACACCAGATAGGGTTAGGGTTACACAGAGTCGGTTATAATGGTAGGAGATCTACATATCCGTATCGCCAAGCTTGCCTTCCACGCCAAGGAAAGTCCCATCCGGACATGGGACGAAGTCTTCAATCTTGTATCTTCATAGTCCAGGAGCCGGACAACGGTGATAGTTCGGCTATCCGGACACCCCCTAATCCAGGACTCCCTCAGTAGCCCCTGAACCAGGCTTCAATGACGACGAATCCGGCGCGCATATTGTCTTCGGCATTGCAAGGCGGGTTCCTCCTCCGAATACTTAATAGAAGATTTTGAACACAAGGATAGTGTCCGGCTCTGCAAAACAAGTTCCACATACCATCGTAGAGAGAATAAGCTTTGCACAGATCTGCTGACGTATTCCGCGGCGTGACATCACACCACAGCCAGGCCTTTATACGAATCGTTTTACTGTTCCACCTCAGCGCGTCTAGCGAGGCGGTTTCCTTGGCATGCCTTATCAGGGCGGAGATCGTGCCCCCTTATTCCGGGATTCCCATCAATACGGACGTGGGTAACCCAACCGCGCCATTGATTACGGCGCTTGGGAGATAAGCAAGTTTTACCAGGCTGGCGGGGGACGCATAGCTTCGTCCGTCCATATAAGGGGATAAGGATCCACCTTTTAACCTACGCCTTCTTCCTCCTTTGCTCATCCATTTCCGCGCACTCGAGCTCCAGCGCCCAAGTCCGCACACCCCACCTCAACCTTCTCCAACCATGTCCGGAGCGGGAGGCAAGTGGATGGCCTCCTCCGTCACGGAGGGGCACATCAAAAAGATGCGGAAAGTTGGGTACTTGTCCGGCGGCATCGCGTGTCGGCTCCCCAACAAGGGGCAGCTCATCCCCACCCCCAGGCCCCATGAGAGGGTGGTGTTGCTCCCCCACTTCCTCCGCGGACTAGGGTTTCCACTTCACCCATTCGTCTGGGGGCTCATGTTCTACTACGGCCTAGATTTCCACGATCTAGCCCCGAATTTCATCCTCAACATCTCAGCGTTTATCGTCGTGTGCGAGGCCTTCCTCTGCATCCAGCCCCATTTCGGCTTATGGCTAAAGACCTTCAATGTCAAGCCGAAGGTAGTGGGCGGCCGCCAAGCGGAGTGCGGAGGTGCCATGCTGGGCAGGATGGCCAACGTCCTATGGATCGAGGGCTCCTCTGTGGAGACCATAAAGGGGTGGCAATCGGGGTGGTTCTACATCACCGAGCCGCGCGACTCTCAATGGGCGGCGGCCCCCGAATTCCGGTCTCGCTTCCCCACACGGCTCACATCATGGAAAGAGACGGGCCTGACGTGGATTGATTTGGAAGAGCTGTCCGAACTCCAAACCTGCGTCCGAAACCTGGTGGACAAGAATCTCAAGCTTGTCAACGTAATCCAGGTGATGCTCATCCGCCGGATTCTCCCATGCCAGCAACGGGCCTTCAGTTTGTGGGAGTTTGATCCGGCACAGCACTGAACCTTGAGCCGGCTCTTCGACACTACGTATGAAGATGCCTGGAAGGTGCTGTTCAAGGGCGCCAAAGCTCCCGCATCCGCTACCGAATATCGCGGATTCAGCTCGCAGCGTCAAGCCAGCAAGCTAAGTTATTTTACCCTTTATGGGACTCTTTTTCATATTTTGACTCTATGCGAGATCTAAAACTCCCTAACCTTTGACAGGACTGGCTGAAGACGTCCAGACATATTAACTGTCCGACCACCTTGCCAGAAGACCCAGCGAACGCCCGATTAACAGGGCTGCTGGCTCCGACACCTCACGTGGTGCCAGAGAAGAAGGCCAAGAAAAAGGCCACGGGAACTCGAAGGAGCTCCCGGCGCCAGGTGCTGTCGGACTCATCGTCCGACGACTCTGAGGCGGAATCCTCCCCTGAGGACGAGGAGGAGGAAAAAGAAGCCTCTCCCCCAGCGGGGGGAGAGAAGAAAAGGAAGGCCGCCCCGACTGGGGAGGCCGGAGGGTCCAAGAAAGGAAGGACCCTTCCTCCGGACATCTCCACCAACGCCGACAACGACGAGGAGGAGTGGCCACCAAGGGCCAAGCCCCTGGCGAGATCGTAAGTGTCCGGGCTCCGGAATAGCTCATGACTTCTGACCGCCTCCTCTCCTCGTGACGCAGACTACACCGTGGTGGAGTCCCAAAAGGGGCCCAACCAGGAGAAGGTGGTCCTGGAGGCGCCGCAAGGCGACCTCCCGGACTCCGGGCGCAAGGGGGGCGAAACCCAGAGGGCTCTAAGTCCGGCCCTGTGCCGAACTCTGTACCGGAACCTTCAGTGGTTCCGAAGTCCGGCAAGCGGCCCCTTCGTAAGAAGGGCAAGACTACGACGCCGGTGACCTCCGTCCATCCGGAGGCACCGGATAGCTTGCTGGAGGCGCTTAACGGCGCCTCCATCGACGAGGAGCACCACACTGTTATGAGTGTGGTGATCCAGAAAATTCAGTCCGCCAAGAGCGGGCTGACTGAAGCCTGTACCAGCCTTCTAATAGGCTTTGAGGTAAGTTTAGAATATGTAAAAATATTACCGCATAGACAGTAGCCCCTGATGCTTAGTTCGGTGTTTGGAAAGAAAAACCGGACTGAGGTTCTAAAAAGACATATGCAGGAGTCTAACATAAGTATGTCAATATGGGAATTCAGGATGCGCTGCTGACCTCTACCGCACTGACTGCGGAGGTTAATGCATTGAAGCAGAGCCTCGAGCGGTCCAAGAACGAGCTCGGCCTTGCCAAGAAGCAGCTCGAGGACAAGGAAGGTAAGTAATACCTTCTTAAAGTAATACCTTGTAGAAAGGATTTGGTTGAAAAAATGACAGGACTAACGTGGGTATTGTAGGGGCCACGAACGAGGTGGCGACCCTGAAGGAAGCGGTGTCCACGACCGAAAGCAAAGCGGCCGCGGAGCGCAACGAGTGAGAGAAGCAGGAGGCGCGGGTGGCAGAGGTGCGGCAAGAGCTCCAGGCTCTCGTGGAAAAACACGAGAGTTTGGAGCGTGACTCAAAGAATCGAGAGTCCGAGATCGCCTCGGCTCTTGAGAGTGCCAAAGCCGCTAAGGCCAAAGCCCAAAAAGCCCTCCAGGAAATTGAATCATTAAAGAAGATAGCGACGGGTAAGGCATTCTTTATGCAAAGTAAGCATGTGAAAGTGGATTATCTATTACTTACCCCAATCCGGAGCTCTCCAGGAGCATTCGCAGAGCTGCCCCGTGGTGTGTCTGATGCTGCCGCGTTCTACCGCGGAGGGGAGCTTGATGGAAAAGGTGTTCTGGTCTCAGTATGCTGAGGCCGGACATCCGGTGCCCCTGAGCGACCAGCTGAAGCAGCTGGTCGAGCTCCACAAGGTCGCTGAACAGGCCATTCGGCTGTGGCCTACGGAAACCATGCCTGGGAGCTACTTCGGGCTAGTGCGGCGGCTGGTGGACGCCTGTCCATGGATTGAAGTCATCAAGCGCTCCGTCTGCATTGAAGGTGCCCGTCGGGCCCTTGCCCGTGCTAAAATGCACTGGGGCAAGATGGATGCTGAGAAGCTTGTGACAGACGGGCCACCGCCGGGCAAGGAGCATCGCAAGCCCGAAATGTACTATGAGGGCGTCCTGAAGGGTGCCCGCCTTATAGCGGGTGAATGCTCCAAAGATGTAATTTTTGAATAGACTCGCATTTGTTATCCTGTACGCTGAAAACTTGTTCATATGCGCTAAGCAACGCTTGTGAATTTAAAATATTACCTTCTGTGCAGCCGTTTATCAAATTTGAGAGATGGCAAGTCGTTGGCTTCAGCCCCCATGCCACGAGTGCTGGGGTGTTCGGGATAAACTTGAGCACTCTTGTTCCCATTCTTGGGTCCTTCGAGGGAGGCGCTCAACGCAACGAACAAGGCAACCGGACTATAGTGCTTGAACACTCTCACTTAGCCATAGAATTCTATAATTTTAAATGTCAGCGAAGCCCCTAGTATTCGGAAGACCGAGTTTGGGGCGCTATCCACGCCTTGGCCGGACAATGCCGACTCCTCGCTCTAAGCGGCATAAGTCTTTAGGGACCCGAAAAAACCTCTCGAACAGCGACCGGCTCTCGCCCTATCATGACGGTCAGTTTTAGCTTTCTCCACTGAGGTGCTCAACCCAGCTCAACCGGGGCACAATCGCAGTGGTTCTCCCAGCGCTACCTTAGCCGATATAACAGAACATAAGGTACCAAAACATGGGAGCCGGGCAAACCCAAATATTGACCCAAGACATGATTTGGAGCCGATGCATATAATGCTATAAGTTCGGGGTGCCGCACTTGTGAAAGTGTTCAGACTTATCACACCATATTTTTGGGGTACTTAAGTCCCTGGTGTATTGGCCGTACCAAAGTGTACGGGTGCAATGTGTCATGAATGAACATATATATATAGATAGATAAAGAAAGGAGTGCAATAATAGGCAAAAGCTATGTATTGTTTATTCAAAAAGGTACTGCAATGAAAGAAGAACGATACAAATAGTGCGATAAGCAAGGGACGGGACTATTTGACATGTCCCCCTCCAGGGGTAAGCTGTGGGATGGAATGTAAAACAGTTATAATGCTCGTAGTACAGACCACCTGGACACTCGACGTAGCTTTCTGCTTCCCTGGCTGTTGCATCGTGAGTTCGGCAATTCTAGAGCCGGTCAGGGCTTCTGGAAAACGGAGTCCTGAAAGTAAGAGAAAATAGGAAAGAAAAAGAATGACACAATTGGGAGCCCTTGGTGCGGTTGAGCCGCATTCTGGGCGTGCTGTGGTCGTGCCCCTCCCCTTATGCCCATGGTATCTCCAGAGCGTAGTTATGTACGCCTAGTACTGGCTTCGCAATTTCGCGAGGGCTAGGGTTGGGGCCGGATTGCTACGCGTGCTCGGATCGTGCCAGGCGGTCTTGTTGTAGATTAGTCCGGGCGCGCTTGACGGTGTCCGGACGTTTAGTAGCCGGACTCGAGAATTGTTGTGAGAGGCTGCTTTGCACCTCCGCCGCGAGGGCCTCCGTATGCTCCTCCATTTGGAGAGAGTGTTCGGTGTTTCCATTGACCGTGATTACTCCTCGAGGGCCTGGCATCTTGAGCTTGAGGTATGCGTAGTGCGGCACCGCATTGAACTTTGCAAATGCGGTTCGTCCAAGCAGTGCGTGATAGCCGCTGTGGAACGGGACTATGTCGAAGATTAACTCTTCGCTTCGGAAGTTATCCGGGGATCCGAAGACCACTTCGAGTGTAACTGAGCCTGTACAATTGGCCTCTACACCCGGTATGACGCCTTTAAAGGTCGTCTTTGTGGGTTTAATCCTTGAGGGGTCTATGCCCATTTTGCGCATTGTATCCTGATAGAACAGGTTCAGGCTGCTACCGCCGTCCATCAGGACTCTAGTGAGGTGAAATCCGTCAATGATTGGGTCATGAACCAATGCGGCGAATCCGCCATGGCGGATGCTAGTGGGGTGGTCCCTTCGATCAAAGGTGATCGGGCAGGAGGACCATGGGTTGAACTTTGGGGCGACTGGCTCCATCGCATATACGTCCCTTAGTGCACGCTTCCGCTCCCTTTTGGGTATGTGGGTTGCGTATATCATGTTCACCGTCCGCACTTGTGGGGGGAAGCCCTTCTGTCCTCTATTGTTCGGCGGCCGGGGCTCCTCCTCGTCATCGCTATGCAGCCCCTTGTCATTGAGTTCGACATTTAACTTGCCTGCCTGTTTGATGACCCAACAATCCCTGTTGGTGTGGTTGGCTAGTTTTTCGGGGGTGTCATGTATTTGGCACGAGCGATCGAGTATTCGGTCCAGATTGGACGGGCCCTGAGTATTTATTTTGAACAGCTTTTTTCCGTTGACCAGGTTTAGAGCCTCTGAATCCGGCATTGACTGCCGTATCTTCAGCATTATCGCCGTTAATGCGGCGCTTGTGCTTGTTGCGACGCGACCTGCCATTGCTGTCCTTGGTATCCGAACTACCAGGGTTTTTGGTCAAGTTGTTACTATGAGCTAGCCAGCTGTCCTCTCCCGCGCAAAAGCGGGTCATGAGTGTTGTGAGGGCTGCCATGGATTTCGGCTTTTCCTGTCCTAGGTGCCGGGCAAGCCACTCGTCGCAGATGTTATGTTTGAAGGCTGCAAGGGCCTCTGCATCCGAACAGTCAACGATTTGATTTTTCTTGGTTAGGAACCGTGTCCAGAATTGTCTGGCTGATTCTTCTGGCTGCTCAATTATGTGGCTGAGGTCATCGGCGTCTGGTGGTCGCACATATGTGCCCTGGAAGTTATCAAGGAATGCGGCTTCCAGGTCCTCCCAACAACCAATTGATTCTGCTGGCAAGCTGTTAAGCCAATGCCGAGCTGGTCCTTTAAGCTTGAGTGGGAGGTATTTGATGGCGTGTAGATCATCACCGCAGGCCATGTGGATATGGAGGAGGTAGTCCTCGATCCAAACCGCAGGATCTATTGTGCCATCGTATGATTCGATGTTTACGGGTTTGAAACCCTCGGGGATTTGATGATCCATCACTTCGTCTGTGAAGCATAGTGGGTGTGCGGCGCCTCTGTATTGAGCTATATCACGACGCTGCTCAAATGAGCTTTGTCTACTGTGTTCGGCCCGGCCGGAATTGCTGTATCCTGCGTGATGGTAAATCATCGCGTGTCGTGGGGCGCCGACACGATCTTTAGATCGATCTTGTTTTCCTTGCCATGTCTCGCAGGTCTGGCGTGTTTCCCCGTGCCTTGGTACTTTTCGAGCGACGCCGGGGTGCGGCTTGAATGGAGGGTCTAGAGGCCTCTCTGTCGCGGCCAAGGGGTGGCCGGTCGGCCGCATCATGCGTTGGTGATGTAGGTTTGGGTGCTTCTTCCTCTAATTGGGGTAGCATCCTGCGTTTTGGGTATCTCTTGGAGGGGCGTTCGAGTTCGTAATCTTCGGCTGCAAGGACTTCAGTCCATCTGTCAGCTAGCAAGTCTTGGTCAGATCTAAGCTTCTGCTGCTTTTTCTTGAGGCTGCTTGCCGTGGCCATAAGCCTGTTTTTGAAACGCTCCTGTTCGGCGGGATCCTTGGGCACGACAAATTCATCGTCGTCGAGGCTTGCCTCATCTTCGGAGGGAGGCATATAATTATCCTCCTCCACCTCCCTGTCTGCCGCTCTATCATGAGGGCTGGCTTCTCCCTCCTCCTGTGCTGAATCCTGCTGGAGGAGGTTGTCTTCGGCACTGTCCGGGGTGTTATTATCTCCCGTGCCGGAATCACCATTTTTGTTGTGGCGGGATTTGGAGCGGCGCCGCTGACGCCGGCGCTTGGGCTGTTCCATCGCTGCTCCCATCTTTTGGGATGTCCACCATGTATATGTCGTATGACGAGGTGGCCTTCCAGTGCCCTGTAGGCGCTGGTTCTTGGTCGTCTCCAGCATCTTCGTCCATACCGTCGATGTCTTCGGAGTCGAAGTCGAGCGTGTCGGTTAAATCATCGACAGTGGCTACAAAGTGGGTGGTGGGTGGGCGTTGAATTTCTTCGTCGTCCGTGTCCCAACCTTACTGGCCATAGTCCGGCCAGGGCTCTCCTGATAAAGAGAGAGACTTTAGTGAATTCAGGATGTCACCAAAGGGCGAGTGCTGAAAGATGTCCGCGACAGTGAACTCCATAACCGGCGCCCATTTGGATTCGATTGGCAGGGGCGCGGAGGGTTCGGAGTCCGGCACCTTGGAGTCATGGTCTTCGCAAAAGACAGGGATGGAGTTCGGCTTTATCACCATAGAGATTGTAGCCCCGAGGCGGGGTCCAGCCACTCATCCTCGATCGGCGGAGTCAGCTCCGAGCTAAGGGTCAGAGCGGACGCGGGTGCGGCCTCCAGGGCACTGTTCGGCGGTAGAGCTAGATCGTGCCCCTCGAGATAGTGCGGCGCGCTTGGCTGTGGCTCGAATCCGTCGAAGATCAAGTCTCCACGGATGTTGGCCGTGTAGCTCAAACTCCCAAATCTGACATGATGGCCAGGGGCGTAGCTTTCGATCTGCTCCAGATGGCCAAGTGAATTGGCCCGCAGTCCAAAGCCGCCGAATACGAAGATCTGTCCGGGGAGAAAAGTCTCACCCTGGACCGCATCGTTGTTGATGATCGAAGGAGCCATCGGGCCTAAGGATGATGACACAGAGGAACTCTCAATGAAAGCACTAATGTCGGTGTCAAAACCGACGGATCTCGGGTAGGGGGTCCCGAACTGTGCGTCTAGGCGGATGGTAACAGGAGACAAGGGACACGATATTTTTACCTAGGTTCGGGCCCTCTCGATGGAGGTAAAACCCTACTCCTTCTTTATTAATATTGATGATATGAGTAGTACAATAGTGGATCTACCACGAGATCAGAGAGGCTAAACCCTAGAAGCTAGCCTATGGTATGATTGTTGTTCGTCCTACGGACTAAAACCCTCCAGTTTATATAGACACCAGATAGGGTTAGGGTTACACAGAGTCGGTTACAATGGTAGGAGATCTACATATCCGTATCGCCAAGCTTGCCTTCCACGTCAAGGAAAGTCCCATCCAGACACGGGACGAAGTCTTCAATCTTGTATCTTCATAGTCCAGGAGTCCGGCCAACGGTGATAGTTCGGCTATCCGGACACCCCCTAATCCAGGACTCCCTCTGTTGCCTAAGGGATTTTTCATTTTCTTTGCACGGAAAATTCATTTTTCATTTTCTGAGTGCCCGAAATGAGTTATTTTTGTGAAGGACCTACCATATATTTGTTGCAAAATTGGACCAAATCAATTTTCTAAAATACTAGTCCATATTTAATGCACAATTGACCAAATGGTTGGGTGTCAAAAGGTTTGATCCTCCTTCGGTGAAAAAGACAAATTTATGTCGATTTAGTAAGAAGCGGGTCAAATTTGAACTGTAGCTGCCTCATAGTTTGCTATTTATTTTTTCCAAAAATCATTTCTAGGTACATAAGTATCTATGTAATCAGAGAAATATCAAAAGTTTTCCAAGATTCAACCACTAGTTAGGAACGGTCAAGCCCGCCATTTTGACCGCATTTTTAAACGGGCATAAAAAATTAAAAAAAAAAGTTGGAAAACCTTCGCATTGTGTCATTATATGTGACCAAGTTTCCAGGAAAAATTATAAAATTTTAATACGACAATTATGTTTTAAAAGTGTTCTCAGAAATGAGCTATCATGCGTGAAGATTCATGGCTTTCAAGCCAAATGATCTATCTTATGGCCACATTCATGGCATAGTTTGTTCAAACGATCTCATATTGTGCACAAGGGTGCATCTTGGAATTCCAAACAGGGTTGCCTAAGGGAGTTTTCATTTTCTTTGCACGGAAAATTCATTTTCCATTTTCCGAGTGCCCGAAATGAGTTTTTGTAGTGAAGGACCTACCATATATTTGTTGCAAAATTGGACCAAATCAATTTTCTAAAATACTAGGCCATATTTAATGCAAAATTGACCAAATGGTTGGGTGTCAAAAGCTTTGATCCACCTCTGATGAAAAAGACAAATTTATGCCGATACAGTAGGAAGCGAGTCAACTTTGAACTGTAGCTGCCTCATAGTTTGCTAATTATTTTTTCCAAAAATTATTTCTAGGTACATAAGTATCTATTTAATCAGAGAAACATCAAAAGTTTTCCAAGATTCAACCACTATCTAGGAACGGTCAAGCCCGCCGTTTTGACCGCATTTTCAAACGGGCATAAAAAATTCAAAAAAAAACAAAAAATTGGAAAACCTTCGCATTGTGTCATTTATGTGACCAAGTTTCCAGGAAAAATAATAAAATTTTAATACAGTAATTATTATAAAAAAGTGGTCTCAGAAATGAGCTATCATGCGTGAAGATTAATGGCTTTTAAGCCACATGATCAATCATATGGCCACATTCATGGCATAATTTGTACAAATGATCTCATATTGTGAACAAGGGTGCATCTTGGAATTCCAAACAAGGTTGCCTAAGGGAGTTTTCATTTTCTTTGCACGGAAAATTCATTTTTCATTTTCCGAGTGCATGAGTTATTTTTGTGAAGGACCTACCATATATTTTTTGCAAAATTGGACCAAATCAATTTTCTAAAACACTAGGCCATATTTGATGCACAATTGACCAGATGGTTGGGTGTCAAAAGGTTTGATCCTCCTTTGGTGAAAAAGACAAATTTCTGCCGATTCAGTAGGAAGCGGGTCAAATTTGAACTGTAGCTGCCTCATAGTTTGCGATTTATTTTTTCCAAAAATCATTTCTAGGTACATAAGTATCTATTTAATCAGAGAAACATCAAAAGTTTTCCAAGATTCAACCACTAGTTAGGAACGGTCAAGCCCGCCATTTTGTCCACATTTTGAAACGGGCATACAAAATTCAAAAAAAATCAAAAATTGGAAAACCTTCGCATTGTGTCATTATATGTGACCAAGTTTCCAGGAAAAATAATAAAATTTTAATACGACAATTATGTTTTAAAAGTGTTCTCAGAAATGAGCTATCATGCGTGAAGATTCATGGCTTTCAAGCCAAATGATCTATCTTATGGCCATATTCATGGCATAGTTTGTTCAAACGATCTCATATTGTGCACAAGGGTGCATCTTGGAATTCCAAACAAGGTTGCCTAAGGGAGTTTTTATTTTCTTTGCACGGAAAATTCATTTTCCATTTTCCGAGTGCCCGAAATGAGTTTTTGTTGTGAAGGACCTACCATATATTTGTTGCAAAATTGTACCAAATGAATTTTCTAAAATACTAGGCCATATTTAATGCACAATTGACCAAATGGTTGGGTGTCAAAAGGTTTGATCCTCCTTTGGTGAAAAAGACAAATTTCTGCCGATTCAGTAAGAAGCGGGTCAAGTTTGAACTGTAGCTGCCTCATAGTTTGCTATTTATTTTGTCCAAAAATTGTCATGGAATTGTCACGGCAGATGTCCTCGTGCAAGGACTTAGTCGTGGAGCCATCGCAACTAGGAAGCTTAAAGGGGTTAATCGGGACAAAGGACACGAGAGGTTTATACTAGTTCGGCCCCTTACGGTGAAGGTAAGGCCTACGTCTAGTTGGGTTGGTATTGCTTGAGGTTTCGATGACCAGGGAGCGAGATACGCTATGCCCGGTTCTCGATTGGTTGTTTCTTGCCTTAAGCTGCCAGCAGGTCGTCCCCTTATATACACGGGTTGACGCCCGGTGGCCTACAGATTCATGGACGGTTTATAAACAATGTCCAGCTCGGTAACTAGTTAAATCTACCTTATGATACAAGTCATGCCATTATGGCGGTATACTACAACGGGCCTTAAGTCGCCTGTGGGCCTTAGGCCCTTTATTGAACCGCCATCTTCATGGTTGTTTCGGTGAATCTTCCTTGCGTAACCCGGCCCCTCCTAGGCGGCTTACACAAATAGTTATATCCCCAACATTAGGCCCCAGATTGATTTGAACCTGTTCATGTCAATCTTAAAATACCTTAAAACATAAATCTTCAGTCTTCTAACTGTGCAAAAAACTTTCTTTAACCCGCCATGACGTCATTTTCTGGATCCGTGTTAACCCACCGTGACGTCATCTTTCCTTTTTTTATTCCACCATATCCTCCAACGGATCTCTGTCTTTATTGACTTTTCCAAAAACCGAGGCGTCGGGGCTGCTGGATAATAATTCTTAAATCCTTGTTTCCCGTGCCGTCTGAGTTATCCTCTCCTTACAAATAGGCGCGACCTAGGTCTCCCATTCTCCTTCTTCCTGTCATCTTCTTCCTCTTGCCTCCTCTCGAGCTCCGCCGCCGCCGCCATCTATCTTCTTGTCTTCACCGTCCTAGGCCGCTGCATGAACCTGAATCGGATCAGAAAACGACGGCGAACTTTCAAAGCTCCTCCAGATCCGTAAGTTCCCTTTCCTTCCTTGCTTAGATCCGCATTAGAACTTCCTCGAGTTCATCGGAGTTCATCACCATTGGAGCCAAACCCTTGTTAGTTTTCCTCCCAGATGCCTCTTCCAATCTGAGAATGATAAAAATAGCCGCGGTAGTTGTTTTCGCACTTGTGTTGGATAAAAACAGATCCCTTTCCCTGTATGAAATCCTCATTCGAGCCTATGAACACATCTGCGTCAGTTTTTAGGTCTAGAACACTTTCTTATCAGAACAGTCCTTTGATCTCAAATTTTAGCAGACGATTATGAAACCTGTTTTTATCACCTGGAAAACTTCTTCTTGTTAAATACCCTTAAACATAACTGTCCAGGTGTCCGGCTAAAATTATTGAACTGCTCTTGATGCTTGTAGCGGCTTAAATATTGTTGGACAGTTATCCTTATATCATTAGGCCCCTTCGTAAGCTGCTACCTTAAGTAATTTGGATATTTCCTCCGGGTTATAATTTGAGCCGGAACTCCTTAACTTGCAATAGGCCAATATGTTGTCATGGCACCTAAGGCGACCAAAGCTCCTGTAACCTGCAACTCGGTCCCATCCACAGTCACCAAGAGTAAATTGGCTGAGTTTGTGAAGTCTGGCCATCTGCCAAAAAAGGAGGTCATGTCTTATCGTGTTCCTGACCCATCTGAAGAAAAGCCTCAACCCAAAGAAGGGGAGGTGATAGTTTTCACGGATCACATGAGCCGGGGATTTGCCCCTCCCGGCTCAAAGTTCTTCAGAGAAGTTTTGAATTTCTTTGATCTTAGACCTCAAGACATTGGACCCAATTCCGTGTCAAATCTTTGCAATTTCCAAGTCTTCTGCGAGGTGTACCTGGGAGAGGAGCCAAGTCTGCTTTCGTTCAGAGAACTTTTTTACTTGAACTGGCAGAATGAACGTGCCAACGGGCCTAGTCTTGAACTTGGCAGTATTTCGATCCAGCGATGGAGAGACTGCCTGTTTCCTTATGCTGAGTTGCCGAGTCACCCAAAAAATTGGAATCAGACATGGTTCTACTGTCAGGACACTTCTCCGGCTGATGAGAAGCCTCTGCCCAGCTTTCGCGCCCTGCGCCTTGAGTCCAACCATCCACTGGCGGATAAACTAACCACTGTTGAACGTCTGCCTCTTAATCCCACCATCAAGAAGATTAAAGTACTTTTGGGGAATGGTTTAAATGACATCGATCTGGTCCGAGTCTGGGTCACTTGGTGAATACTCCCATTAAGCTGCCGCTCTGGCTTAATGTGTACTTATACAGGCGAAAAGAACGACCCAATGCGTCATAGTCCTGACGACCTACCAGATGATGTGGTGGATGCTACAACCCAGTCACTGCTGAAGGAGGGCACTGTTACTAGCAATGCCTTCGGTTTACCTCCTTTCTGCCAAAAGAACCCGGCCCCTGCAGTAAGTTACCAATCTTAATAAATATTCCTTAACATGTTTACCTTGTTTGTACTTATAATTCCTTATCTTTTTCCACAGGCCGGTGATGATTTCTGGAAGGTCAAATATGACCATGAGGCTGCCCAGCAAGCCAGGGCAGCCAAGAAAACCGAAAGGAAAGCCGCCAAGACGGGAACTTCAAAGAAGAAGAAACCCAGCGCCTCCGATTTGCTCAAATAGGATGACTCTTCTTCAGATGAGGAAGAGGTAATCCCTTACTCTCTTAACTCCTTTGTTACTATTTTATTGATATTTCCGCCTTTCAGGAGGATACTGGGAACAGCCAAGCTCCTGGCGAAGAGGTAACTATAATCTCCTCCGACTCAGAGCCTTTGCCAAAGCACAAAACCCGACGGGTGACCCGGAAAGTAAGATTTTCACATCCTCTAGCTTATCAAGATCCTCAATTTCTTTTGAAGCAACAATAGCTTGAAAGCCGGAGGCAAACCCGGACCAGTAAGGATGCAGAGCTCTCTTCCGGCTTACCCGACGTTAGCAGGAAGCGTCGGACTGAGGTCATCTCCGCCTTACATTCTGTTTATCCTTTGGCGGGTTTAATTCGTCAACCTCTCAATTCATCTGACTCCAATTATCAGGATACCTCTCCTTCCTCCGGCGAGTCTATGCAATCCAACATGCCGGACTTCAAGACTGCCCCTGGTTAATATACCTTTGTTATCCTTATGCTTTGCCTTACTCATATTTTGTACTCACCCCTCTGTTTTGTCCACAGCGTGCAGGTGAAGCCCAGTAAGAGGGGCAAAAAGAATAAGACATCCGAAGACCCGGTAGCAACTGAGCCGGAACTCGGAACAGCTGCCCCTGATGCTTCTACTCATCAACCGCCTCCTGAACCGGCCTATAAAGTTTCAATGCCATTGAGGGAGTCCCGGACTAGGAGCTGTCCGGATAGCCGAACTATCATCATCGGCCGGACTCCAAGACTATGAAGATACAAGATTGAAGACTTCGTCCCGTGTCCGGATGGGACTTTCCTTGGCGTGGAAGGCAAGCTTGGCGATACAGATATGTAGATCTCCTACCATTGTAACTGACTCTGTGTAACCCTAGCCCTCTCCGGTGTCTATATAAACCGGATGGCCTTAGTCCATAGGACGAACAACAATCATACCATAGGCTAGCTTCTAGGGTTTAGCCTCCTTGATCTCGTGGTAGATCTACTCTTGTAACCCACATCATCAATATTAATCAAGCAGGACATAGGGTTTTACCTCCATCAAGAGGGCCCGAACCTGGGTAAAACATCATGTCCCTCGTCTCCTGTTACCATCCGCCTAGACACACAGTTCGGGACCCCCTACCCGAGATCCGCCGGTTTTGACACCGACATTGGTGCTTTCATTGAGAGTTCCTCTGTGCCATCGCGATCAGGAAGCATGCCTTCTCCCATCTTTAAAGACGGCACCGTCGTCAAGAGAGCTTTGGCCGCCGGCCAAACTGTCCGGCTAGGTGGTTTTCTTATGACTGCCTGTTCGGCCACCGCTCCAACGATGACCTCTCAGGTCATCAAAAGCGATCTTCACGTCAGCCCGGAATTCGCCGAGCAGTTAGATCCGAATGAGCTCTCCTCTGTAAACGAGCTCTTGGAATGCATCGCCGCCCTGGGAGTCACCACAGACTACGATCAGATTGGGATTAAACCCGATCTGAGAGAGATTAACTCTCCTCAGGCCACCCACCATGTTGTCGTGGTAGAGGAACAATGCGGCAACCCTTCTTCTACGTTGAAAACCAACTATGTCCGGATTCCCGATCCCTCCAAGCCGGATTCCCGCGAAGGGACGGACGCTAATCAAATACTGAACTTAGAGTCAGGCATCGGACTAGATTCGTTGGAAAGCATCCAGCTGAAGGAAATATGCCCTAGAGGCAATAATAAAGTTATTATTTATTTCCTTATTTCCTGATAAATGTTTATTATTCATGCTAGAATTGTATTAACCGGAAACATGATACATGTGTGAATACATAGACAAACATATAGTCACTAGTATGCCTCTACTTGACTAGATCATTAATCAAAGATGGTTATGTTTCCTAACCATAGACATGTGTTGTCATTTGATTAATGGGATCACATCATTAGGAGAATGATGTGATTGACATGACCCATTCCGTTAGCCTAGCACTTGATCGTTTAGTATGTTGCTATTGCTTTCTTCATGACTTATGCAAAGTTCCTGCAACTATGAGATTGTGCAACTCACGTTTACCGGAAGAACACTTTATCTGCTACCAAACGTCACAACGTAACTGGGTGATTATAAAGGTGCTCTACAGGTGTTTCCGAAGGTACATGTTGGGTTGGCATAATTCGAGATTAGGTTTTGTCACTCCGGTTGTCAGAGAGGTATCTCTGGGCCCTCTCGGTAATGCACATCATTATAAGCCTTGCAAGCAATGTGACCAAATGAGTTGGTTACGGGATGATGCATTACGGAACGATTAAAGAGACTTGCCGGTAACGAGATTGAACTAGGTATTGGATACCGACGATCGAATCTCGGGCAAGTAACATACCGATGACAAAGGGAACAAAGTATGTTGTTATGCGGTTTGACCGATAAAGATCTTCGTAGAATATGTAGGAGCCAATATGAGCATCCAGGTTCCGCTATTGGTTATTGACCAATAATAGTTCTAGGTCATGTCTACATAGTTCTCGAACCCGTAGGGTCCGCACGCTTAACATTACGATGACAGTTTTATTATGAGTTTACAAGTTTTGATGTACCGAAGTTTGTTCGGAGTCCCGGATGTGATCACGGACATGACAAGGAGTCTCGAAATGGTAGAGACATAAAGATTGATATATTGGACGACTATATTCGGACACCGGAAGTGTTCCGGGTGATTTCAGAGAAAACCGGAGTGTCGGAGGGTTACCGGAACCCCCCCCCCCCCCGGAGAGTTAATGGGCCACATGGGCCTTGGTGGGAAGAGAGAGGGGAGGCCAAGAAGGGCCGCGCGCCCCTCTCCCTCTGGTCCGAATTGGACTAGGAGGGGGGCGGCGCCCCCCTCTTTCCTTCCCCTCCTCTCCCCCTTCCTTCCCCTCCTAGTAGGAGTAGGAAAGGAGGAGTCCTACTCCTACTAGGAGGATGACTCCTCCTCCTGGCGCGCCCAACAAGGGCTGGCTGGCCTCCCCCCTCCCTCCTTTATATACGCGGGCAGGGGCACCTCTAGGCACAACAGAAGTTGATCTACGGATCGTTCCTTAGCCGTGTGCGGTGCCCCCCTCCACCATATTCCACCTCGGTCATATCATCGTGGAGTTTAGGCGAAGCCCTGCGCCGGTAGAGCATCATCATCGTCACCACGTCGTCGTGCTGACGGAACTCATCCCCGAAGCTTTGCTGGATCGGAGCCCGGGGATCGTCATCGAGCTGAACGTGTGCTGAACTCGGAGGTGCCGTACGTTCGGTACTTGGATCGGTCAAATCATGAAGACGTACGACTACATCAACCGCGTTGTTATAACGCTTCCGCTTACGGTCTACGAGGGTACGTGGACTACACTCTCCCCTCTCGTTGCTATGCCATCATCATGATCTTGCGTGTGCGTAGGAATTTTTTTGAAATTACTACGTTCCCCAACAGTGGTATCAGAGCCTGGTTTTATGCGTTGATGTTATATGCACGAGTAGAACACAAGTGAGTTGTGGGCGATACAAGTCATACTGCTTACCAGCATGTCATACTTTGGTTCGGCGGTATTGTGAGATGAAGCGGCCCGGACCGACATTACGCGTACGCTTACGCGAGACTGGTTTCACCGTTGCGAGCATTCGTGCTTAAAGGTGGCTGGCGGGTGTCTGTCTCTCTCACTTTAGCTGAATCGAGTGTGGCTACGCCCGGTCCTTGCGAAGGTTAAAACAGCACCAACTTGACAAACTATCGTTGTGGTTTTTATGCGTAGGTAAGAACGGTTCTTGCTAAAAGCCCGTAGCAGCCACGTAAAATTTGCAACAACAAAGTAGAGGACGTCTAACTTGTTTTTGCAGGGCATGTTGTGATGTGATATGGTCAAGACGTGATGCTATATTTTATTGTATGAGATGATCATGTTTTGTAACCGAAGTTATCGGCAACTGGCAGGAGCCATATGGTTGTCGCTTTATTGTATGAAATGCAAACGCCCTGTAATTGCTTTACTTTATCACTAAGCGGTAGCGATAGTCGTAGAAGCAATGGTTGGCGAGACGACAACGATGCTACAATGAAGATCAAGGTGTCGCACCGGTGACGATGGTGATCATGACGGTGCTTCGGAGATGGAGATCACAAGCACAAGATGATGATGGCCATATCATATCACTTATATTGATTGCATGTGATGTTTATCCTTTATGCATCTTATCTTGCTTTGATTGACGGTAGCATTTTAAGATGATCTCTCACTAAAATTATCAAGAAGTGTTCTCCCTGAGTATGCACCGTTGCCAAAGTTCGTCGTGCCCAGACACCACATGATGATCGGGTGTGATAAGCTCTACGTCCATCTACAACAGGTGCAAGCCAGTTTTGCACACGCAGAATACTCAGGTTAAACTTGACGAGCCTAGCATATGCAGATATGGCCTCGGAACACAGAGACCGAAAGGTCGAGCGTGAATCATATAGTAGATATGATCAACATAGTGATGTTCACCATTGAAAACTACTCCATCTCACGTGATGATCGGTTATGGTTTAGTTAATTTGGATCACGTGATCACTTAGATGACTAGAGAGATGTCTGTCTAAGTGGGAGTTCTTAAGTAATATGATTAATTGAACTTAAATTTATCATGAACTTAGTCCTGGTAGTATTTTGCAAATTATGTTGTAGATCAATAGCTTGCGTTGTTGCTCTCATATGTTTATTTTGATATGTTCCTAGAGAAAATTGTGTTGAAAAATGTTAGTAGCAATGATGCGGATTGGATCCGTGATCTGTGGTTTATCCTCATTGCTGCGCAGAAGAATTATGTCCTTGATGCACCGCTAGGTGACAAACCTATTGCAGGAGCAGATGCAGACGTTATGAACGCTTGGCTAGCTCAATATGATGACTACTTGATAGTTTAGTGCACCATGCTTGACGGCTTAGAATCGGGACTTCAAAGACGTTTTAAATGTCATGGACCATATGAGATGTTCCAGGAGTTGAAGTTAATATTTCAAGCAAATACCCGAGTTGAGAGATATGAAGTCTCCAACAAGTTCTATGTCTAAAAGATGGAGGAGAATCGCTCAACTAGTGAGCATGTGCTCAGATTGTCTGGGTACTTCAATCACTTGAATCAAGTGGGAGTTAATCTTCCAGATAAGATAGTGATTGACAGAATTCTCTAGTCACCATCACTAAGTTACTAGAACTTCGTGATGAACTATAGTATGCAAGGGATGACGAAAATGATTCCCGAGGTCTTGGTGATGTTGAAATCGACGAAGGTAGAAATCAAGAAAGAGCATCAAGTGTTGATGGTTGACAAGATCACTATTTTCAAGAAAAGGGCAAAGGGAAAGAAAGGGAACTTCAAGTAGAATGACAAGTTGTCAGTCCCGCGAAGAAGCCCAAAGCTGGACCAAAGCCTGAAACTGAGTGATTATACTGCAAAGGAAATGGTCACTAGAAGCGGAAATGCCCTGAATATTTGGTGGATAAGAAGGATGGCAAAGTGAACAAGGGTATATTTGATATACATGTTATTGATGTATACTTTACTAGTGTTTATAGTAGCCCCTGAGTATTTGATACTTGTTCGGTTGCTAAATATTAGTAACTCGAAACAGGAGTTACAGAATAAACAAAAACTAGTTGAGGGTGAAGTGATGATGTGTGTTGGAAGTGGTTCCAAGATTGATATGATCATCATCGCACACTCCCTATACTTTCGGGATTAGTGTTAAACCTAAATAAATGTTATTTGGCGTTTGCATTGAGCATGAATATGATTTGATCATGTTTATTGCAATACGGTTATTCATTTAAAGTCAGAGAATAATTGTTGTTCTGTTTACATGAATAAAACCTTCAATGGTCATACACCCAATGAAAATAGTTTGTTGGATCCCGATCCTAGTGATACACATATTCATAATATTGATGCCAAAAGATGCAAAGTTAATAATGATAGTGCAACTTATTTGTGGCACTGCCGTTTGGGTCATATCGGTGTAAAGCGCATGTAGAAACTGCATAAAAATGGATTTTCGGAATCACTTGGTTATGAATCATTTGATGCTTGCGAACCGTGCCTTTTGGGAAAAATGACTAAAACTCCGTTCTCCGGAACAATGGAACGAGCTAGTGACTTATTGGAAATAATACATACCGATGTATGCGGTCCAATGAGTATTGATGCTCATGGCGGGTATCGTTATTTTCTGACCTTCACGAGATGATTTGAGCAGATATAAGTATATCTTCTTGATGAAACATAAGTCTGAAATAGTTGAAAGGTTCAAAGAATTTCGGAGTGAAGTGGAAAAATCATCGTCACAAGAAAATAAAGTTTCTGCGATCTGATCGCAGAGACGAATATTTGAGTTACGAGTTTGGTCTTCAATTAAAACAATGTGGAATAGTTTCTCAGCTCACGCCACCTGGAACACCACAACGTTATGGTGTGTCCGAACGTCGTAACCGCACTTTATTGGATATGGTGCGATCTATGATGTCTCTTATCGGTTTTTACCACTATCGTTTTGGGGTTGTGCATTAGAGACAACTACATTCACGTTTAAAAAGGGCACCATCTAAATCCGTTGAGACGACACCGTATGAACTATGGTTTAGCAGTAAACCTAAGCTATCGTTTCTTAAAGTTTGGAGTTGCGATGCTTATATGAAAAAGGTTTTCAACCTGATAAGCTCGAACCCAAATCGGAGAAGTGCGTCTTTATAGAATACCCAAAGGAAACTGTTGGATACACCTTCTATCACAGATCCGAAGGCAAAATATTCGTTGCTAAGAATGGATCCTTTCTAGAGAAGGAGTTTCTCTTGAAAGAAGTGAGTGGGAGGAAAGTAGAACTTGATGAGGTAACTGTACCTGCTCCCTCATTTGAAAGTAGTTCATCACACAAATCTGTTCCTGTGACTACTACACCAATTAGTGAGGAAGTTAATGATGATGATCATGAAACTTCAGATTAAGTTACTACAGAATCTCGTAGGTCTTACAAAGTAAGATCCGCACCAGAATGGTACGGTAATCCTGTTCTGGAAGTTATGTTACTAGACCATGACGAACCTACGAACTATGAAGAAGCGATGGTGAGCCCAGATTCCGCGACATGGCTTGAGGCCATGAGATCTGAGATAAGATCCATGTATGAAAACAAAGTATGGACTTTGATTGACTTGCCCAATGATCGGCGAGACATTGAGATTAAATGGATGTTCAAGAGGAAGACGGATGCTGATAGTGTTACTATCTACAAAGCTAGAATTGTCGCAAAAGGTTTTCGACAAGTTCAAGATGCTGACTACGATGAGAGTTTTTCACTCGTATCTATGCTTAAGTCTGTCTGAATCATGTTAGCAATTGCCGCATTTTATGAAATCTGGCAAATGGATAAACAAAACTGCATTCCTTAATGGTTTTCTTAAAGATAAGTTGTATATGATGCAACCAGAAGGTTTTGTCAATCCTAAAGGTGCTAACAAATTGTGCAAGCTCCAGCGATCCATTTATGGACTGGTGCAAGCATCTCGGAGTTGGAATAAACGCTTTGATAGTGTGATCAAAGCATATGGTTTTATACAAACTTTTGAAGAAGCCTGTATTTACAAGAAAGTGAGTGGGAGCTCTGTAGCATTTCTAATATTATATGTGGATGACATATTGTTAATTGGAAATGATATGGAAATTCTGGATAGCATGAAAGGATACTTGAATAAGAGTTTTTCAAAGCAAGACCTCGGTGAAGCTGCTTACACATTGAGCATCAAGATCTATATAGATAGATCAAGACGCTTGATAATATTTTTCAATGAGTACATACCTTGATAAATTTTTTGAAATAGTTCAAAATGGAACAGTCAAAGAAGGAGTTCTTGTCTGTGTTACAAGGTGTGAAGTTGAGTAAGACTCAAGACCCGACCATTGCAGAAAATAGAAAGAGAATGAAAAGTCATTCCCTATGACTCAGTCATAGGTTCTATAAAGTATGCTATGCTGTGAACCAGACCTATTGTATACGTTGCTCTGTATTTGGCAAAGGAATACAATTTTGATCTAATAAGTAGATCACTGGACATGGGTCAAGAATATCCTTAGTGAGGACTGAGGAGATGTTTCTCGATTATGGAGGTGATAAAAGAGCCTGTCATAAAAGTTACAACGATGCAAGCTTTTACACCAATCCAGATGACTCTAAGTCTCAATCTGGAAACATATTGAAAGTGAGAGCAATTAGCTAGAGTAGCTCCATGCAGAGCATTGTGGACATAGAATATTTGCGAAATACATACGGCTCTGAATATGACAGACCCGTTGACTAAGCTTCTCTCACGAGCAAAACATGATCATACCTTAGTACTCTTTTGGGTGTTATTCACATAGCGATGTGAACTAGATTATTGACTCTAGTTAACCCTTTGGGTGTTGATCACATGATGATGTGAACTATGGGTATTAAGCACATGCAGATGTGAATATTGATGTTAAATCACATGGCGATGTGAACTAGATTATTGACTCTAGTGCAAGTGGGAGACTGAAGGAAATATGCCCTAGATGCAATAATAAAGTTATTATTAATTTCCTTATTTCATGATAAATGTTTATTATTCATGCTAGAATTGTATTAACCGGAAACATGATACATGTGTGAATACATAGACAAACATATAGTCACTAGTATGCCTCTACTTGACTAGCTCATTAATCAAGGATGGTTATGTTTCCTAACCATAGACATGTGTTGTAATTTTATTGATGGGATCACATCATTAGGAGAATGATGTGATTGACATGACCCATTCCGTTAGCCTAGCACTTGATTGTTTAGTATGTTGCTATTGCTTTCTTCATGACTTATACAAAGTTCCTGCAACTATGAGATTGTGCAACTCACGTTTACCGGAAGAACACTTTGTGTGCTACCAAACATCACAACGTAACTGGGTGATTATAAAGGTGCTCTACAGGTGTTTCCGAAGGTACATGTTGGGTTGGCATAATTCGAGATTAGGTTTTGTCACTCCGATTGTCGAAGAGGTATCTTTGGGCCCTCTCGGTAATGCACATCATTATAAGCCTTGCAAGCAATGTGACCAAATGAGTTGGTTACGGGATGATGCATTACGGATCGAGTAAAGAGACTTGCCGGTAATGAGATTGAACTAGGTATTGGATACCGACGATCGAATCTCGGGCAAGTAACATACCGATGACAAAGGGAACAAAGTATGTTCTTATGCGGTTTGACTGATAAAGATCTTCATAGAATATATAGGTGCCAATATGAGCATCCAAGTTCCGCTATTGGTTATTGACCAAGAATAGTTCTAGGTCATGTCTACATAGTTCTCGAACCCGTAGGGTCCGCACGCTTAACATTACGATGACAGTTTTATTATGAGTTTACAAGTTTTGATGTACCGAAGTTTGTTCGGAGTCCCGGATGTGATCACGGACATGACAAGGAGTCTCGAAATGGTAGAGACATAAAGATTGATATATTGGACGACTATATTCGGACACCGGAAGTGTTCCGGGTGATTTCGGAGAAAACCGGAGTGCCGGAGGGTTATCGGAACCCCCCCCCCCCCGGAGAGTTAATGGGCCACATGGGCCTTGGTGGGAAGAGAGAGGGGCGGCCAGGAAGGGCCGCGCGCCCCCTCTCCCTCTGGTCCGAATTGGACTAGGAGGGGGGGCGGCGCCCCCCTCTTTCCTTCCCCTCCTCTCCCCCTTCCTTCCCCTCCTAGTAGGAGTAGGAAAGGAGGAGTCCTACTCCTACTAGGAGGAGGACTGCTCCTCCTGGCGCGCCCAACAAGGGTCGGCCGGCCTCCCCCCTCCCTCCTTTATATACGGAGGCAGGGGGGCACCTCTAGGCACAACAGAAGTTGATCTATGGATCATTCCTTAGCCGTGTGCGGTGCCCCCCTCCACCATATTCCACCTCGGTCATATCGTCGCGGAGTTTAGGCGAAGCCCTGCGCCGGTAGAGCATCATCATCGTCACCAGCCGTCGTGCTGACGGAACTCATCCCCGAAGCTTTGCTGGATCGGACCCCGGGGATCGTCATCGAGCTGAACATGTGCTGAACTCGGAGGTGCCGTACGTTCGGTGCTTGGATCGGTCGAATCGTGAAGACGTACGACTACATCAACCGCGTTGTCATAATGCTTCCGCTTACGGTCTACGAGGGTACGTGGACTACGCTCTCCCCTCTCGTTGCTATGCCATCACCATGATCTTGCGTGTGCGTAGGAATTTTTTTGAAATTACTACGTTCCCCTACACCAGCAAGTCAAGCTTCCAAATCCGGAAACTTCTTGCCCTTTGAGCCTCAGATCGGGCGGGGTTCCGAACTTGATTCCACCCGCCCACCCAAACATAAGCGATCTATCTCGAATACGGCAAGAGCCCGATGAAACAGTACATCATTACTGGGCCAGATTCCTCCTGGTTATGAACAGGATAAAGGACTACTGCGAAGAAAGCGCGATTTCAATTTTCTGCAACAATTGCACGGACAAGGGAATCATGAACGCCATAAGTCGTCGCGAAGTTACACGCTTCATCGACCTAGCGACTATTGTACAAAAATAGTGTGCGGTAGAGAGTGCCAGGAACACCGAAACTAGGTTTTGGGACAGTCCGGCCTTGACCACAACCCTAGTCCGAAGTAAAAGGGTGCGCCATACTCAAGCACCTGGGTTAAAAACCAAAAAGCAAAGACCCCCTAAAGGGCATGGAACCGTACTGGAGGGCAGGCTCAACGGACCCTGCAAAATCCACAGTACGGAGGGCGCCACTCCAACACACAGCCTTCGAGCATGTTGGATACTACGGCAGGTGGCCAAAAGTGGCGAAGGCCTTTTAGCCCCAGGCAAACAGCCCAGCAGTACCGGTACGATATTAACAGTCTTCGAGACTTTCGCATCAAATAACATGCGAAAACGAACAATCCGCGGCCTCGCCTAAGTCTACCAAGTAGCAACAGCAAATCCATGGAGTGACACGGCTATCACCTTCAACGCCAGCGACGAACCTAAATTGCGAACAACTAGAGCACCAGCCGCATTGGTCCTCAGTCCGATAGTGGACGGCTTTCGCCTTACCAAGGTACTCATGGATGGCAGCAGCGGATTAAACCTCATCTACGAGGAAACCCTTCAAAAAATGGATATTGACTGGAGCCGCATCGAGCGAAGCAGCACAACCTTCAGAGGGACAATCCCTAGATGAGAAGTACACTGCACAGGAAAAATCACACTAGATTTAGTGTTCGGCTCACCGGACAATTACTGGTGCGAGGAGGTCATGTTCCAAGTGGCCCCATTCGGCAGCGGATATCACGCTTTGTTAGGGCGAGAGGCATTCACAATCTTCCAAGCTATACCCCACTACGGGTACATGAAGCTCAAAATGCCCGGACCCAATGGGATAATCACTCTTGCCAGTGATCCAGATACAGCACTCCGCGCTGAAAATAAGACAGCCGCACTGGCCCTAGAGGCATTGTCCGAAGCCCTAGCGGCAGAGGAACTAACTACGCTGCGCTCCATGGTGGATAGGGACGATGTGATACTCGATAAGAGGTCCAAGTCCATCTCTTTTAAACCAGCAGATGAAATAGTCAAATTTCAGGTCCATCCAACGGACCCCACAAAGACGGCCTCCATTGGGGCACAATTAAGTCCTGATGTCGAAGCCGCACTACGAGAATTCCTTCGGGAAAATTGGGACATTTTTGCCTGGCACCCTTCAGACATGCCAGGAATCCCACGCAGGCTGGCAGAGCACAGCCTAAACATCCTAAAAGGATTCAAGCCGGTCAAACAAGCTCTTCGGCGATTTTCTGAACCCAAAAGACAGGCAATGGGAGAAGAGCTAGCCAAACTCTTAGAAGCCGGATTCATCAGAGATATAAAACATCCGGACTGGCTAGCCAATCTAGTAATGGTACCAAAAAAGGACAAATCCTGGCGCCTCTGCGTCGATTTTAAAGACCTTAACAAGGCCTGTCCAAAGGACCCTTTCCCCCTCCCTCGCATCGACCAAATCATCGATGCTACCGCAGGGCACGATTCATTGTGCTTCCTCGACGCATACTCCGGATACCATCAAATCAAGATGGCGGAGAAAGACCAGGCCGCAACGGCATTCATTACTCCATATGGGCCATTCTGCTTCAACACAATGCCCTTCGGACTCAAAAACGCTGGCGCAACATATCAGCGCATGATTCAAACATGTCTGGCTACCCAGATAGGCAAAACAGTAGAGGCATACATAGACGATGTGGTCGTCAAGACCAAACACGTCGAAACTCTAGTAGAAGACTTGAGGGTGACATTCGACAACCTCCGAGCATATGACATTAAGCTCAATCCGGAAAAATGCGTCTTCGGCGTACCAGCCGGAAAGCTCTTGGGCTTCATCGTATCCGGTAGAGGAATTGAGGCAAACCCGGCCAAAATCCGAGCTCTGTCACAATTGGATATTCCAAAAGACCTCAAGCAAATACAAAAACTAACCGGATGCGTAGCGGCCTTAAGTTGCTTCATCTCCCGTTTGGGAGAAAAGGCTCTGCCCCTCTACCGCCTCCTCCGGCGCACCGAACATTTCGAATGGACGGATGCTGCCACAGCCGGACTCGAAGAAATAAAGGCCATACTGGCAACAAATCCGGTCCTGGCCGCGCCCAACCTGGGCGAACCTATGTTATTATATATCGCAGCAACACATCAAGTTGTCAGCGCGGTACTCGTCGTCGAGCGAGAGACAGAAGGGCACAGATTCCCTCTTCAAAAACCAGTGTACTACGTATCCACTGTTCTAACTCCATGCAAGTCCCGGTACCCACATTATCAAAAGATAGCATATGCGGTGTTCATGGCATCCCGGAAGCTGCGACACTACTTTCAAGAGTGTTCCATAACGGTGGCCTCCGAAGTACCTCTCAACGATATTATAAACAATCGCGACGCAACGGGCAGGATTGCAAAATGGGCTATTGAGCTCTTACCATTTGACATAACCTATAAACCACGGCGAGCTATAAAGTCGCAGGTTCTGGCCGACTTCGTCGCCGAATGGACCGAAGCCGAACTCCCTAAAGAGTACGGCGCATACTCCAATTGGATCATGCATTTCGACGGATCCAAAATGTTGGCTGGCTTGGGGGCTGGCGTCGTCCTGACGTCCCCAACTGGAGACACAATCCAATACGTACTTCAAATAATGTACATGGACTCCAATAACGCAGCCGAATACGAGGCCCTTCTACATGGCCTCCGGATGGCAATCTCCATGGGCATTCAACGCCTAGAGGTGCGCGGGGATTCAAACCTCGCAATATCCCAAGTAAATGGAGACTTTGATGCCAAAGATCCAAAAATGGCAGCTTACCGCAACGCCGTCCTAAAAATGTCAGCTCGGTTCGAAGGACTCGAATTCCACCATGTAGCCCGGGATAATAACCAGGCAGCAGACGTGTTAGCACGCATCGGCGCGAAACGAGACGCCGTCCCTCCAAACATCTTCCTGGAACGGCTCTTCAAGCCATCCGTGTTATGGGAAGAGGAGTCCGGAAATAACAATCCGGAGCCAGCTGCATCACCGAACTCAGACCATTCTGACACAATCGGCGGCTCAGCCAACGAAATAACACCTTCAGCTCACGAAATAATGGCAGTAATTGCCCCGTGGACAGAACCATTCCTAGCCTACTTAATTCGGCAGGAACTTCCCGAAGACCAAAATGAGGCCCGCTGCATAGTTCGGCGATCTAAAGCCTACAAGGTCCATGAGGGAGAACTTTATAAGAAAAGCACAACCGGAGTCCTTCAAAGGTGTATCTCCGAAGAGGAGGGGCGGAATCTCCTGGCTGAAATTCACGCCGGACTCGGCGGGCACCACGCTGCAGCCCGGGCACTCGTAGGCAAGGCCTTCCGTACAGGATTTTATTGGCCGACAGCCCGGGCAGATGCTCAGGACTTAGTCCAACGATGCGTCGGTTGCCAGCTCTTTGCTAATCAGAGCCACATGCCACCCACCGCCCTCAAAACTATACCCATTACCTGGCCGTTCGCGGTCTGGGGGCTTGACATGGTTGGACCCCTTAAAGGGGGAACCCACAAGCACAAATACTTATTGGTCATGGTGGACAAATTCACCAAATGGATTGAGGCCAAGCCGGTTAAAACGGCAGAATCCGGACCGGTGATAGACTTCCTATCCGGGGTAGTACACCGTTTTGGCGTCCCCCACAGCATCATCACTGATAACGGCACGAACTTCACTGCCGACGAGGTTAAACTCTGGTGCAAAAACATGGGCATCAAGCTCGATTACGCTTCAGTCTATCACCCCCAAACTAACGGTCAAGTCGAGCGAGCAAATGGTCTAATCATGAGCGGCATCAAACCCAGACTAGTGCGGTCCCTCAAGGAATCTAACACGCACTGGGTAGAGGAGCTCGACTCCGTACTCTGGGGGCTGCGGACCACGCCAAACCGAACTACTGGATTCACACCATTTTTCATGGTGTATGGCGCAGAGGCAGTTCTGCCTTGCGATATAATTCATGACTCACCTCGTGTGCGCATGTACGAAGAAAGAGAAGCCGAGTTGGATCGGCAGGACAGTTTGGACGCCTTAGAGGAGGAGCGGGACGTGGCAAAGGCTCGTTCCGCATTCTATCAGCAGCAGGCTCGAAGATATCAAAGCAGAGAAGTACGGGCCAAAACTTACAATGTCGGCGAACTCGTTCTACGCCTGCCGGACAAGAAAAAGGACAAACTTAAGCCCAAGTGGGAAGGTCCCTTCATCATCGACCAAGTCCTGACCGGCGGAGCATACCGTCTACGTAAAGCATCTGACAACCGACTCGAGCCGAACCCATGGAACGCAGCCCGTCTCCGAAGATTCTACGCCTAAACACCGGACTCAGAGTTCGTCTCACTCCCCCGTCCACCTTTTTATATTTTTTACTGTCTCTTGTCCCCCTCCTTCTTCCCACTTTTTTTCAATACCTTTTATAGGCTGATTTGCGCTTTGTTCGCACACACTTGATGTGCTCCTAGCACTCATTATACCTGGGGGCTTCTTTACCAGAAGCTTATTAATATGGGCTTCACGCCCAATACATGTGTCATACTTCCGCATGTACCTTTTATTCACCATTATATGCATCGATATGACTTAAGTTTTGGCCAAGCTGGGTTGCCTGGCTCCTGTGCTTACCCCTACGTTCCCGATTGTTCGGCTAGGAGGTAAAGGGAGCACCTCTGCGATTGTTACTGCCGGGTCAGCCGGATGTGTACCTCAGACTGGGTGAAGCCGAAAGCTAGCGTTCTTAAGAGAATATTCGGTCGGTGACTTGAAAGATGATTTATTACTTACTTATTTATAAGCCCCCAGATGCTTTTTCTGCTATTTTCGCAGTCCGGCATTGCACCTTAGGGCATGCCTCCCAGGGAAAGGAACCCTTAACGGAACTATTCTCCCTGGAAGATGTTTCTTACTAACCATGTAATATAACATAACTAGTTGGGCACTTGTCTGATAAAGCAATTATGACCCCGACGCCTTGTCTCCATGCATGCCCCGGTTCTTTTATAACCGTAGGGGTATTCGGACACACTCCGGACTGTTGGGTCCCGAGGTTGAAGCGAAACGGTCCGCAAAGACAAACGATCTACAATCCGGCTAGAAGGCATCTTACATGTCATTTCAAATTACATCGTCAAACCGACTGATTGTACTCCTCCTCAATCCCATCTAACAGGCTGTCTAATTTACAGTCCTGTTGGGAATATTTCGCGGCCAGTTCTACTTGGCCATACATCAAGCTCACAGGGATCTCCTTCCCATCAGGCCCCGCAGGTCCGACCTCGGCCATGTGGTTTGGGTCAGCCTTCGGGTAGCGCGTCTTCACCATGGCCCAGGCCTCCCTGGCGCCCTGACGGCAGGCCGATATCTTCCACAAACGGAGGCGTCGCCGTGCTCCCTGGAGCTTCTCAGCAAGCTCACCAAGGCCCTCGGGTAGGGAGACGGATGGCCATAAAGCCTGAACGACGCCACTCATCGCCTGCCGAACACGTTCGAACAATTGCACCAGCTCGGGAAGTTGGTCACCTGTTGACCCAGGCATTTCCTCCGCAGGGCGACCTGTGAGCACACCTAAAGACATATTTCTGTCAAACGACTTCCTCGCCGAATTCTTCTTTTCAAAGGAATTTGCTCAAGCACTTACTATAAATGCCGCGACGAAGTCGCTGATTCTCCTTCAAGGAGCCAGACAGCTGGGCCCGAACACCTTTCAGCTCTTCTCCTAGCTGGGTGTGGGCATCTTGGAGCTTGTTTCTCTCCTGCTGCACCTTCATAAGCACCCTCTCGCCAGCCTTTAGCTGACGCAGTAGCTGTTGCTTGTCCGGATCTAGTCCGGCGCCCTCTGCAATATTATTGTCAGATTCACGCCGCACTTTGTTAATTAATTATCTTTTCAAAGTACGTCTTACCAGCGGGGGTCTCTGTGGCTCCCCCTGTGGCGGCCAGTGCGGCCTCAAGTTGGGCCTTGCACTCTTGGAGCTCCTGGGACAGATGGGTATTCTTCTCCGTAAGATCCTGCATAAAAATTGATCCTTAAATCAGTTATTTTAACCATTTTAAGTCTCGGGGGCTACTGGCATATATAACTATTAAAATTACTTACACGTATGTCTTTCACATACTGCTCCGTGGCTCTGGTTAACCCATCTTGAGCGGCACGGAGGTGCGCGTTTCCCGCATCAAAGGCATTTAACGCCTCCGGGGAGAAACACGCGTCACGAAGAACTGTCCGGCGACGCCTGTGATTCATGGCGCTCTCCACCTCAGACCGGGTGGCGGACAGCCTGTCGGCATCCTCCGTCGGAGGAGCGTCCGACTCATGCCTTGTATTCGCCTCCCCTTCCGGGCCATGCGTTGGAGCATGGCTGGCGGAGGCTTGATTGGCAACCTCTCCGGACACTGTCCGGCGAGCGCTCTTTCTGGAAAAGTTATGAGCATTAATATACCTCCTGGGAATCCTTCCCTTAAAAAATAGCGGTGCTCCGTACCGTTGCGGCGACGTTTCAGTTCGCGTCGCACTCCTCTTCCGCCTGCTGGGCCGGACTGACCCTTGTTGGCCGGTCGCCGCGGGCTCGACTTCCTGCCGTAAAGGCGCTTCCTGTCGAACACCATTGGTGCACGGTGGTCAGAACTAAGCATTAAAGAAGTAACGGCGCCAGGACTTCGGTCGTACTCACCGGGGAAGCCGGACACAAACCGGGGTAGTCAGCCATAATGGCGACTAAAGCATTATCTATGCTGAGCTGGTGGTACACCCCGTCGATCAGTTCCACCGCTAAGTCCGGATCCTCTTCGGAGGCCGGATCAAGGGACCTTTCTGGGTCTTCGGGTTGTGGGGCTGGGCTTTTTATGCCCTCCACATCCCGACGCAGTTCCTGTGTCAAAATCATACAATAAGACAATTGCCTTTAAAGGCACGGTTCAGATATGCATGCGACCGCTTACCCAGCTCCGAGGGTTGTTCATGGAAAATCCGTTCAGAGGATTCATGCGGAGGAAGTCCTCCTTCTCCCCCTTGTACAAGCCGGACAGGATCTTCACCAGATCGTCGGCCGAGCCAGGTCCCTTGCGGCCGTGACGGGTGGCGTCGTCGTCTCCGTTGAAGTCCCACATGGGGTGGCCCCTATATTGGAGCGGCTGCACCCCACGCATAATGCATGTGGCCATGACTCCGATCATGGTTAATCCGGAATGGGCTAGCAGCCGTATCCGGCCCATCAAGTAATGGACGCTACTATCATCTTCTCGTCGAGGGCTCCGTGGGCGCCAACTTAGGCGTTTCTTCAGGGGAGCGTTGCTGAACTCCGGAAGGCCGATCCGGACTGGATCCGGCAGCGGAGCGTCCTCCATATAAAACCACTCCGAAGGCCAATCTTCGGACGCCTTCTTCGGGGTCCCGGACAGGTATCCGGTCCCGGCGATGCGCCATATTTCGGCTCCGCCCACTTGATATATCGACCCCTCGTGAGAGCGGGGTACGAGGCAAAACAGCCTCTTCCACAGCGCAAAATGGGGCTCAATGCCCAAGAACAGCTCACACAGAGCTACGAAGCCCGCGATGTGCAAAATGGAGGCAGGTGTAAGGTGATGAAGCTGGAGTCCGTAGAACTCCAGGAGCCCCCGGAGAAACGGATGTATAGGAAATCCGAGTCCCCTTATTAAGTAGGAGACGAAGCACACCCGCTCTCCTTTGGAGGGATTGGGGGCGCTCTCCGCCTGCTTCCCACCTTTGTAGGTGGCCAGTCCGGCTCGAACCGGAACCATGAAGGCCGGGGGAAGATATCCCTCTGCTTGGAGCGTCACTAACTCGCTGTGCGGGACTGAGCATCTCCTCCAATCTCCTGGCTTAGGGCTGGGAGCGCGAGAAGAGGAGCCGCGTCGACTGTCCATGTTGGAATGGGTTTGGTGTCAGATGCGCCTCGATGAGTGCTTGCGGAAGGAGGATGATGTGATTTGGATCTGGATCCTCGCCTCTCTTATAGGCAGCTTATTTGCGCAGCTAGGGGGTAAAACATAAAAATACCCTGGCTTTTCGCATTCGTGCGACGCGTGGAAGAAGACCATTATTGGACGCGGAAGCCAAGAGGCGCAGCATTTATGAAGCAACCGGACACTATCCGGCAAACACATGGAGCATGAAGAAGAACCCGCCTTGCAAACGCTGAAGACAACATACGCGCCGGATTCGTCGTTATTGAAGCCTAGTTCGGGGGCTACTGAGGGAGTCCCGGACTAGGGGGTGTCCGGATAGCCGAACTATCATCATCGGCCGGACTCCAAGACTATGAAGATACAAGATTGAAGACTTCGTCTCGTGTCCGGATGGGACTTTCCTTGGCGTGGAAGGCAAGCTTGGCGATACGGATATGTAGATCTCCTACCATTGTAACCGACTCTGTGTAACTCTAGCCCTCTCCGGTGTCTATATAAACCGGATGGCCTTAGTCCATAGGATGAACAACAATCATACTATAGGCTAGCTTCTAGGGTTTAGCCTCCTTGATCTCGTGGTAGATCTACTCTTGTAACCCACATCATCAATATTAATCAAGCAGGACGTAGGGTTTTACCTCCATCAAGAGGGCCCGAACCTGGGTAAAAACATCGTGTCCCTCGTCTCCTGTTACCATCCGCCTAGACGCACAGTTCAGGACCCCCTACCCGAGATCCGCCGGTTTTGACACCGACAGCCATCTTCTGACCCGCCTGCCGAAGATACTTTTAACAGCTCCGATAATCCGGAAATTCCTAGCCCAGTCAAGACGACTGACCCGGAAATTGAAATCTTGAAAAGCCAGTATGTTGAACCGGGGCGGCCTACTGTCCTTGCTAGATGTACTGCCAAGGAAGAACTTGTCAAACACCGGAAGACCAAACAGGACATCGCTGATTATGCTCACTTAAGCATTGGTGATATAGTCTCAGGTTATCTGAATCAAGTGCATAACAGCCGCGACCTGGAAATTGACATGGTGAAACAAATACAGCATAAATCTGAGGTATCACTTATACTATTTCTCATGAATCTTACTTACTGTACCAGCCCCCAAGTCTACTGCTTATAAATAAATATGTTGTAGACTTAGATACCTGCTTACTGTTACTTCATCCGGTTTAAAAGAAAGGATATTTAACCCGGTCATAATACGATAACTTAAAACGTGCGATATACATTAGCCCCCAAGTGTCAAGTATCTTTACTTGTAAAGTGCTTGAGACTTGAATATACTTAATCCAGCATTATAAATTAAAATTTTATTCAACATACATTAGCCCCCAAGTGTCAAGTGTTTTTGCTTGCAAAGTGCTTGGGACTTAATGATATCTTACCATAACCTTAATTATAATCCGGCATCAATCGTAGGCTTCCACCAGTCAATTTGAATCGGAGATTGCTGACCTGAAAACTCGTCTGGCAGCCCAAGAACTTGAAATTCAAAAGGCCAACTCCAAATTTGTATTCAGCGTCTCTGAACAAGAGAAGTTGAAGAAAAATTTTGATGGGGAGAAGAAAATCTGGGCCGATGAAAAAACCTCACTTGTGACCCGGGCCGAGACAGCAGAAGCAGCTCTGGCCAAAACAACTGCCGAGCTGTCCGGTTTAAAGCGCCAGATATCTCAAATGGTGTCAGCAATCTTCGGTAAGTTATTATGTATAATCGTGAACATCACCATGGTTTCTTTGATGACTATTTCAAATATTATCTCCGGCTTACCTTATATGTATGAACGCAGGCCCCAGGAGCACAAACCTAAAGCAAAATATGCTGATCAAGCTTAAGGCGGTGTACACTCTGGTGGAACAGCTATACACCGGGTCACAACATGCTTTGGCCGTTGTGGCTTTATCAAATGATGCTCCTTATCTCCTGCAGGATGTGCTCAAACGGCTTGCATGCTGTGTTACCCCAACAGATTCAGGAGCTAAGGCGGGCATCTGCTAGAGCCGGGGCCATAGCCGCCTTAAGCGGGGCCAAAGCATTGCTTCCAGAGCTAGACCTGGCAGACATTGCTCTTGGATATCCCAGTTTGAAGGAGGATGGCTCTGTATTCAATGAATCAGACTTCACCACCTGTGTGAGAGTCGTACGTCCTGTGGCCACCATCATCGGCAATGATATTGATCTTACTAAGTATCCTACGGGTTACGACAACGAGAACCGGAGGATTCCAACTCCGCATTATGATAACGTCAGCCTGATCCCTCCAACTCGTAAGCATACCTTTGCTCCTGAAGTTGACCCGGTCAGTTTAATAGATGATGAAGCTGAATTTGAAGCCTTAAGCGGCATTGACTGGACCGCGTCAACCTTCCAGGACAAAACAGCAGACGAAGAGGCGGAGAAGGATAACCCAGAATCTTCAAGCCCACCAAAGGAGTAACCCGCCTGGTGCTATGTCTTTGAAAAAATGATGCTTCATTATTCAGACTCGGGGAGTCTTGTAATAGGGTAGAAAAACCTCTTACTCTGTCATGCCTTCGCGCATGTTTGTGGTGCTTAATATTGTCATAAACCGCTATTGTTGTATGCTGCTAGCTTATGTGAATTGTTCCTTGATGTCCAAAACTTTCCTGCTTTATCCTGTGTATAAAACAAAAAACAGAATTCCTTTGGCGTCTTACCACATCCGGGGTCATATAGAATAGTGATAACCCGGAGTATGAACCAAAAAATCATAAAAAACAGCCGGTTTATGATCATGACCATAATAATATACCTGCTATCTTACTTGAAGCATACCTTACCGGCTTATGTGATCCCAAAAAGCAGACAGTTAAACTTAACTTCTGAAAGTTGGCACATATAATGTTTACCTGGCCCTTAATGTTATTTACCCTTACAGAGTAAAATAAACTTAATTTTCAAAGGCCTCTGATTCAAATACGATCAGTAGAACCGTTCCAAACGGGTTAAGCTAAGATTCGGATACGATCATATAGCCCCCAATGGCTTTGGCGATGCCGATCAAGTGGGTATCGACAGCTATGTTCTCTTTGGTTCGAATACGACCTATGTTTGAACAGGAAGCCCCCAAGTGACCATTAAAGTTGTTTAACGACGCTGATTCGAATACGATCCACGTCAGACCCAAAGGGGTTAAGCTATGATTCAAATATGATCTAGAAGCCCCCAAGTGGGTTTGGCAGTATGCCGATCAATTGGGTATCGACAGTTATGTTCTCTTTGGTTCGAATACGACCTATGTTTGAACAGGAAGCCCCCAAGTGACCATGGCTAGATTCAGATATGATCATAAGCCGGACCAAAGGGAAAGCCGGATTCAGATATGATCCGCTCCCTGTTGGTTGTTTCCACCACCTGGTAAAGAAGATACATAAACCTTGAAGGGTGGAAAGAAAAGAGGTCCCGCTTTATTGCTTTATATAATATATACATTGCTAGAAAAGAAAAAACAAATATACTCTAAGAACCGGTGGCTTAAATATAGTAGGGCCGGAGATGCGCTATGTTCCACGGCCGGTGGGTCTCTTCATCCGACTTACGTGAGTCTTTGTGCTCTCGAACATCGATGAGGTAGTATGACCCGTTGTTGAGATTCTTGCTGATCACAAAGGGTCCTTCCCAAGGAGGGGACAGCTTGTGCATATCAGATTGGTCCTGGATGAGCCGGAGCACTGAATCGCCTTCCTGAAAAGTTCTGCTTCTAACCCGGCGGCTGTGATAACGGCGCAGGTCTTGCTGATAAATCGCCGGGCGTGCTATTGCCAAGTCTCGCTCCTCATCCAACAAGTCAAGTGCATCCTGATGAGCTTTTTCATTATCAGCCTCAACGTAAGCCGCCACCCGGGGTGAATCATGCCGGATATCACTTGGCAGAACCGCCTCTGCTCCGTACACCATGAAGAAAGGTGTATAACCTGTAGATCTGCTAGGCGTTGTGTTGATGCTCCATAGAACAGAGGGTAACTCCTCCACCCAACAACCCGGAGTTCGCTGCAAGGGAACTAAGAGCTGGGGTTTGATACCTTTCAAGATCTCTTGATTAGCTCTTTCTGCTTGACCATTAGACTGAGGGTGAGCAACAGCTGAAACTCAAGCCGGATGTGCTCTCGTTGACAGAACTCTTCCATGGCACCCTTGGAGAGACTAGTACCATTATCAGTTATAATGCTGTGTGGAAAGCCAAAACGAAAGATCACCTTTTTCATGAACTGAACCGCTGTGGCTGCATCACACTTACTGACTGGCTCTGCTTCAACCCACTTGGTGAATTTATCCACTGCCACCAACAGGTGTGTCTTCTTATCCTTGGACCTTTTGAACGGTCCAACCATGTCCAACCCCCTGACTGCAAACGGCCAAGTAATTGGAATCATCCTCAATTCTTGAGCCGGCACATGAGCTCGTCGTGAGAATTTTTGACATCCGTCACATTTGCTGACCAGATCCTCCGCATCAGCATGAGCCGTCAGCCAATAGAAACCATGACGAAAAGCCTTGGCCACCAGAGATTTTGAGCCGGCATGATGACCGCAATCTCCTTCATGAATCTCACGAAGTATCTCCTGATCCTCCGCAGGCGATACACAACGTTAAAACGCCCCAGTGACGCTGTGGTGATGCAATTCGCCATGAACAATTGTCATGGATTTGGACTGTCTGATGATTTGTCTTGCCAAGGTCTCATCCTCAGGCAACTCTCCCCGGGTCATATAGGCCAAATATGGGACTGTCCAATCTGGGATGACGTGGAGAGCCGGCACCAGCTGTGCCTCCGGGTTTGGCACTGCTAGCTCTTCCTCTGTAGGCACTCTGACAGAAGGGTTATGCAAAACGTCAAGAAAGGTGTTAGGCGGCACCGGCTTACGCTGAGACCCCAACCGGCTCAAAGCATCAGCCGCCTCATTCTTCTTTCGATCAATGTGCTCCACTTGGTAACCCTTGAAGTACCCGGCCACAACACCAACTTCACGACGATTAGCCGCCATAAGGGGATCCTTGGAGTCCCACGTGCCTGACACCTATTGAGCTACGAGGTCTGAATCGCCCAAGCACCTTAGCCGGCTCAAATTCATCTCTTTAGCCATCCAGAGGCCATGGAGTAAAGCCTCGTATTCAGCTGCATTGTTAGTACAGGGAAACATAAGCCGGAGCACATAGCAAAATTTGTCACCTCGGGGGGAAGTTAAAACGACTCCAGCCCCCGAGCCTTCCAACTGCCTGGACCCATCGAAGTGAATAGTCCAATACATGTTATTTGGCTTCTCCTCTGGTTCCTGCAACTCCGTCCAATCATTGATAAAGTCCACCAAGGCTTGAGACTTGATAGTTGTACGTGGCATATACTTCAAACCGTGAGGCCCAAGCTCAATCGCCCACTTGGCGACTCGTCCTGTGGCTTCCCTGTTCTGGATGATGTCCCCCAAGGGGGGCGAACTTACCATAGTTATAGGATGACCTTGGAAGTACTCCTTTAGCTTCTGGCTCGCCATGAACACCCCATAAACAAGTTTCTGCCAATGCGGATATCTTTGCTTGGACTCTATGAGCACCTCACTGATGTAATAAACCGGCCGTTGAACCGGATGCTCCTTGCCAGCCTCCTTACGCTCCACCATGATGGCAACACTAACAGCTCGTGAGTTAGCAGCAACATAAAACAGTAACGGCTCTTTATCAATGGGAGCCGCGAGAACCGGCGGCTTAGACAATTGTCTCTTTAAATCTTCAAAGGCAGCATCAACAACCTCACTCTAGACAAAAGTGTCTGTTTTCTTCATCATCTGATACAGCGGTAGAGCCTTCTCACCTAACCGGCTTATGAATCGGCTTAAGGCAGCAACGCGACCCGCGAGTCACTGAACATCATTGATGCACGCCGGTTTAGACAAAGAGGTAATCGCCTTGATCTTCTCCGGGTTAGCTTCAATGCCCCTGTTTGAGACCAGGAATCCCAAAAGTTTGCCTGCAAGTACACCAAATACACACTTGTCCGGGTTAAGCATCATCTTATAGACCCGGAGATTACCAAAGGTTTCCTTTAAATTAGATATCAAGGTTTCCTTCTCTTTGGACTTCACCACAATGTCATCCACATAAGCATGAACATTGCGCCCAATCTGATTGTGGAGATAATTATGTACACACCGCTGATAAGTCGCCTGGGCACTCTTGAGCCCAAATGGCATAGATACATAGCAGAAGGCTCCAAACAGAGTAATGAAAGCCGTCTTCTCCTGGTCCTTAACTGCCATATTGATCTGATGATAACCAGAGTAAGCATCCAAAAAACTCAAAAGCTCGCAACCCGCTGTAGCATCAATGATTTGATCAATGCGGGGTAGAGCAAAGGGATCAGCCGGACAAGCTTTATTTAAGTCCGTGTAATCTACACACATCCGCCAGGTGCCGTTCTTCTTGAGCACAAGCACCGGGTTAGCCAACCACTCCGGGTGAAAGACTTCCACAATGAACCCGGCCGCTAAGAGCCGAGCGACCTCCTCCCCGATAGCTTTTCGTCTTTCCTCATTGAACCGCCGAAGAAACTGCCTGACCGGCTTATACTTCGGATCAATATTAAGAGTGTGCTCAGCGAGTTCTCTCGGGACACCCGACATGTTGGAAGGTTTCCATGCAAAGATGTCCCAGTTCACACGGATGAACTCGATGAGCGCCCTTTCCTATTTGGGATCCAAATTGGTACTGATGCTGAACTGCTTGGAAGAGTCGCCTGGAGTGAAGTCGACCAGTTTTGTCTCGGCGGCCGACTTAAATTTCAACGCCGAGTCTTGCTCCGTGGTTGGCTTCTTTAGAGAGGTCATATCCGCCGGATCAACATTATTTTGATAAAACTTCAGCTCCTCTTCGGCACAAACAGATTCAACATAAGCCGCATCGCCTTCTTCGCATTCCAAGGCTACCTTTCGACTCCCATGCACAGTGATGGTGCCCTTGTATCCCGGCATCTTGAGCTGTAAATAAACATAACACGGTCGTGCCATGAACTTGGCATAAGCCGGTCGTCCAAACAGAGCGTGATACGGGCTCCTGATTTTGACTACCTCAAACGTCAGTTTCTCAGCCCTGGGATCATATTCATCTCCAAAGGCTACTTCAAGCTCGATCTTACCAACTGGATATGCCGATTTACCAGGTACCACCCCATGAAAGACAGTGTTGGACGTCCTCAAGTCCTTATCAGTCAACCCCATGCGGCGAAAGGTCTCATAATAGAGAATATTGATGCTGCTTCCTCCGTCCATGAGTACCTTAGTGAATTTATATCCACCAACCTGAGGGGCCACCACCAAGGCCAACTGACCGGGGTTATCAACCCGGAGGGGGTGATCTTCCCTGCTCCATATGATGGGCTGCTCTGACCATCTCAAGTAGCAGGGAACCGCCGGCTCAATAGAATTCACAGCCCTCTTATGAACCTTCTGGTCAAGTTTGCACAAGTTAGTGGTGAACACATGGTATTGCTCACCATTCAGCTGCTTTGGATGGCTCTGATAACCTGACTGTTGCTGCTGTTGTCCCCCTTGACCGGGCTGCCGCTGATTATAGCCACCTTGACTGGAACTTGAACCGCCACCCGGGCCATGAAAGCCACCGGCCCCTAAGCCGCCGCCTGATCCGTGATTGCCATCAAACATGTTGGAATTCTTGAAAGCCTTCATGATCGCGCAGTCTTTCCATAAGTGGGTGGCGGGATGCTCCCGAGTACCGTGTCTCGAGCAAGGCTCATTCAGAAACTGCTCAAGAGATGGGCCTGAGCCACCAAATCGAGGGGGTGGTCTCCTCTTATGTTTCTGGTTGTTACCTTGTGCATTAGCATTGGCCACAAACTCCGGGTTACCCTCCACCTTACGCTTGTTACCTCCTTGACTTACCGGGTTATGCTGCTGACCCTTTCCATTGCCGTTCTTCTTTCCCTTCCCTGTCTTTTCCTCCTCAGACGCGGGATCATTGGTAGTATCAGAATCGGCGTATTTGACCAAGGCTGTCATCAGTGTACCCATATCATTGCTATCACGCTTGAGGCACCCCAGCTTCTGCCTCAGCGGCTCAAAACGACAATTCTGATGGAGCATAAGTACTGCAGAGCCGGCATCCATCTTATCAGATGAGTGTATTATTTCCTTGACCCGGCGCACCCAATGAGTTGTGGATTCGCCCTCCTCCTGCTTACAATTGGTCAAGTCCACAATTGACATAGACTGCTTGCAAGTGTCCTTGAAGTTCTGGATAAACCGGACCTTTAGCTCTGCCCATGAACTGATGGAATTGGGAGGCAAACTTTTCAACCAAGACCGGGCCGTTCCATCTAACATCATGGTGATATACTTGGCCATTGCTGCGTCGCAGACCTCCAATAACTCCATGGCCATCTCGTAACTTTCGATCCATTCCCCTGGCTGTAAGTCGGCCGTGTAATTCGGCACCTTTCGAGGTCCCTTGAAATCCTTGGGCAGTCGTACATCCCGCAGAGCCGACACTAGACAAGGGACACCACCGGTTCTAGTGGCCACTCCTGCTCCAACAGAAGTCGTCGGATGCTCTGGGAGACCTTCATATGCCGTCTGCTGAGCCGCTAACTATGCCGCCCGTTTGTCCTCCTGACGCAATCGGTCCTGTACCGGGTTATAGCCACTGGGCTGGTTACGGCGCTGGGCGTTGCTTGATAAAGCTTCTGACTCCATATGCCTGCTGTAACTCGGGCTCCGGTTTTGACGAGGTGCTAGCCAAGGCTGAGGAGTTGAATGAATCCTGTCCCTGCTATAAGAATAGGTCTCCTGCTGAGCCAAGGCCATCTGAATAAGATCTCTGACCCTTCGGGTTTCCACCGCAGTCGGGTCATCACCGTCCACTGGAAGAGCCGCCAGACGCGCCGATGCTCCTATCAAGTTCTCCATGGGGTTGGAGAAGTGGCCCGGTGGTATTGGTATGTATCGGGGCGGGGCCATACTCCCGTGAGGAGGTGCCATCTCTTGGGGCTGAACTAGCCCTCCAGCTCCGGGTGTCATAAACTGATTGGCTTCGGGCGGGTTGCTGGGACCAGCTCCGAGTGTCATGAAAAGATTTCGAGGATCGTAAACCAGAGGCAGACGGGACTGGGTTTTCTGATGTCTCCTTCTCATGGCCTCATTGGATGCGTTCAGACTCATATTAAGCTGGAAAGCCTCTGACTGGAGTCGCTGCGCCCGTGCGTCCAAAGCCGCCCGCTCCGTAGCTAACCTGGTGTCCTCAGCCGCCAAGGCCTCCTTGGCTAGGGCTATCTCCTCCCGCACCTTTGCCACCTCCCCGTTATTTTCATCTGGATTTGCAGGAATAACCATGGTGGTTAACAGGGCCGTCAACTTTTCCATAAGATCCATCAGCACCTGAGTCGGCGGGCGCACAGGGCCTCCTACCCCGGCCGCTCCTGACCCGAACGTTATTGCTGTTGCAGCCGTCGAGTTTTGACCGGGTTGAGTACCAGCCATGAAGACTCCTGCCCAGCTCGGCGGCTCATAGAAATCCGGAATGCTAGAGTCGTCAGAACAGCCCCCCAGCATGCCCTCTTGGACCTGATACAAAGAATCTGTTGAACCGGAGGACGAATCATCATCCGATAGGACGGTCGTCTCTCTGCCATCTTTAGATCCTTCAGGAAGTTCCTCTCCGTGGACACAGCCAACGAAGGCACGCTTCATGACGGGTTGAACTCAGGCGGGTTTCGCACGCTGAGCCGTCTCGACGAGGTCGGTGCAGTTGTCCGGCTCAGGGCCCGGCTCACCAATCCGGCCGATGAAGACGTGGATTCCGCCAAAGGGGACCCGGTACCCGTACTCAATTGAGTCGGCCTCGGGGCCCCAGCCTTCGTTGTCGATGTAGATCTTGCCGCGACGACTCTTGGTCATCCGACCCACTGCGTATCCCTTGAGCCCTTCGAAGCTACCCTTCAGGAACTCAAATCCACCGTGCGCTGGCCCCACGGTGGGCGCCAACTATCGTGGAATTGTCACGGCAGATGTCCTTGTGCAAGGACTTAGTCATGGAGCCATCGCAACTAGGAAGCTTAAAGGGGTTAATCGGGACAAAGGACACGAGAGGTTAATACTAGTTCGGCCCCTTACGGTGAAGGTAAGGCCTACGTCTATTCGGGTTGGTATTGCTTGAGGGTTCGATGACCAGGGAGCGAGATACGCTATGCCCGGTTCTCGATTGGTTGTTTCTTGCCCTAAGCCGCCAGCAGGTCGTCCCCTTATATACACGGGTTGACGCCCGGTGGCCTACAGAGTCCGGGCCGGTAACTAGTAAATCTACCTTATGATACAAGTCATGCCATTATGGCGGTTTACTACAACGGGCCTTAAGTTGCCTGTGGGCCTTAGGCCCTTTATTGAACCGCCATCTTCATGCTTGGTCTTGGACTTCTTTTCAAGTGAATCTTCCTTGCGTAACCCGGCCCCTCCTGGGCGGCTTACACCAATAGTTATATCCCCAAGAAAAATCATTTCTAGGTACATAAGTTTCTATTTAATCAGAGAAACATCAAAAGTTTTCCAAGATTCAACCACTAGTTAGGAACGGTCAAGCCCGCCATTTTGACCGCATTTTGAAACGGGCATAAAAAATTCAAAAAAAAATAGAAAAATTGGAAAACCTTCGCATTGTGTCATTATATGTGACCAAGTTTCCAGGAAAAATAATAAAATTTTAATACGACAATTATGTTTTAAAAGTGTTCTCAGAATTCAGCTATCATGCGTGAAGATTCATGGCTTTCAAGCCAAATGATCTATCTTATGGCCACATTCATGGCATAGTTTGTTCAAACGATCTCATATTGTGCACAAGGGTACATCTTGGAATTCCAAACAAGGTTGCCTAAGGGAGTTTTCATTTTCTTTGCACGGAAAATTCATTTTCCATTTTCTGAGTGCCCGAAATGAGTTTTTGTTGTGAAGGATCTACCATATATTTGTTGCAAAATTGGACCGAATCAATTTTCTAAAATACTAGGCCATATTTAATGCACAATTGACCAAATGGTTGGGTGTCAAAAGCTTTTATCCACCTCTGATGAAAAAGACAAATTTCTGCCGATTCAGTAGGAAGCGGGTCAAATTTGAACTGTAGCTGCCTCATAGTTTGCTAATTATTTTTTCCAAAAATCATTTCTAGGTACATAAGTATCTATTTAATCTGAGAAACATCAAAAGTTTTCCAAGATTCAACCACTAGCTAGGAACGGTCAAGCCCGCCGTTTTTACCGCATTTTGAAACGGGCATAAAAATTCAAAAAAAAACAAAAAATTGGAAAACCTTCGCATTGTGTCATATATGTGACCAAGTTTCCAGGAAAAATAAGAAAATTGTAATACGGCAATTATTTTAAAAAAGTGTTCTCAGAAATGAGCTATCATGGGTGAAGATTTATGGCTTTCAAGCCACATGATCAATCTTATGGCACTAGTAGAAAAGGGGCCTATTGACCCGGTTGGTGAGGGCCTTTAGCCCCTGTTCATGAACCGGGACTAAAGGGTCGGTACTAATACCCTGGCCCTTTAGTCCCGGTTCAATCCAGAACCGGGACTGATGGGCCTCCAGGTGGCCTCTGCACTGAGCCCAGGCAGGAGGGCCTTTGGTCCCGGTTGGTAGCACCAACCGGGACCAATAGTCATCCACGCGTCGGTTTTCTGTGGCTGGGGTTTTTGTTTTTTTTTTGAAAAGGGGGGTGGGGTTTGGGGGTTTTAGGGGGTTAATTTAGGTGTTTCATATATTGTGTTAGCTGGCTAATTAATAGAGAGAAGTGTCCTCTCTTTTGTCCGTGCTTGGTCGACGCTACGTACTATACATACGTATAGAGATGACTAGCTAGACACGCTAGCTAGCTAGTAAGCGAACGAAGGAAACAGAAGATCAGCATGAACATATATGCATACAGAGGGAAGTGATATCGACCACCTCTTCTTCTCCGAGAGATTGGTCGAACAACAAGTTCTCGTATATCTATCCGACACTACCGGCTACATATATACAATAATTATCTTTTACAAAAATAATCTCCTAACATACGGACGTGTGGTCCACATAGTATTCTCCGTCTTCAGCGATCACGTGGTTAAGAAAGAATGCCGCCAATTCCTCCTGAATTGCTCGCATGCGATCTGGTGCTAGTAGTTCATCCCGCATCCGAAACATCTAATTTTAAGAAGGGGGTCAATACATATATATATGAATGAATGAAACTCAACACAAATGATGGTAATAAAATAAAATTGTGAATATTGTTATTTACGCACTTCATATTGTTTGTCAGAGTAGCCCCGCTCACAGGTCGTGTGGCGCATGGACTCGCAAATGTAGTATCCATAGAAATCATTCCCTTGTTCCTGCCACAACCACTTTACAAGAAATAGAGGTCAATCAAACTGATAATTAGCAAGCATGTTAAATGGTATTGATGAAACTAGCGCTTGAATCACTAGGAGATGCGTGGAATAAGCTACTATAGTACTTACTTTCGGGTGTCTAAATTGCAGCTTCTTCGGTAGTCCCGGAGCTCTTTTGGTGAATTTTCTCCAAACCCTGCCATACAAAGAAAACAATTACTTGATATGAGAAATGAACAAAGTTGCTGATATGGTGGATAATGATCGATTTAACTTACTTCTCGAGCATTTCAGTCATGTCCGCATACTCCTTGGGATCTTTTCGTCTCGAGTCTAAGACAGTTACTACTCCCTGCTCAAGCTTAATCTCTAGGAGAATATAGTGATAGCTGCGCACGCATGCATAACTCATCAATATTACATTACTATAACCTGGACTAATAAGGGAAACCGAATATGCCACAAGACAGTAACACTCACTTGAAGTTGTAAGGAAAGAGTATTATATCATTGTGTTCATTTATTACGAACGATTGTAGCAAGTTGGCCTCGGTATTTTCGGCATGAAATTCAACTTCAGTTGCATCTATGAGATATGTGTTAATGAACCCAATGGAACCCACTTGTCTTTTCTTCAATTCGGCGATCTTCAATCTGCATAATATAGTGAGGATAATTATAAATACATGCAATGAAAGAGCTGAGTTATATAGAGAGACTTAATGACAGAAGTAGTACTACATACAGACAGTAGCAGGTGACCGTTGCTTTATCGAGGGCCAATTGATTGAAAAACTGATAGAACTCCTCAAATGGAATAGGCATCAGTTCAATTCCAACGAGGTCATGCTCCTTTTTAACTCTCACATACAAAGTACTCCTCCCCTCAGACTCTCTGCAGGTTTTCATGTACCAATCATGCAATCTTCGCATCATCGTTGATAGAGAGCTTTCATCTTTGACGAGAGGCTTCCCGTACTCGTATCTTTGTATCTGCACCTCCAAGAAATCATAATGTACATCATCGGGCAGGTAATCTTCAGGATTGCCATAACCGGGCACCATCCTCGGATCGACGATGTCGCTAGCAGGCACCTTGAGCGGGGGGGGGCACGATTGCTTCGCTTGTTCGCCGAGCTGGGCAATTTGTTTCCTAGCTCGTCGTTCTTTCATTCTTTGATCACTTTTAGTACTTCCCGACCTCTCTGCTTCGGCAAATGCCTTTCCAATAATGCGCTCATAGTTGCCTTTTGGCGGAGACTTGGGTGGTTTTGTCAGGGCAGCCAGAGTGCGCTTCACTTTCACCGGATCTACCTTCTCCTCCGGAGGTGGATGTCTCTTTGATTTCAACCCTTTAAACCAGTCATGCACTTCGGTCTGCGCGATCTTCACGTTTTCCTCGTCGGTCCTCTCATACGGTAACTTCTCTGGATTCTTCAGAGAAGGACTGAATCTGTATCTCCTCCCGCCTTTGGCTGTACTGCTAGACATCGGCAGAGCAGACGGAGCGGATGTCTTCTTTCCTTGCTTACGAGGCGGAGGAGAAGGACTACGACGCGCTGGAGTAGCCGGAGCGGCGGCGGGTCTCTTCCGCCCTTGCCGATGAGGCGGAGAAGGAGGAGGCTGGCTGCTTGGGCGCGCCGGTGCAGGCGGAGAAGGAGGCGGAGTGCCGCCACGCGCCGGAGAAGGAGCCGGCCGAGTTCCCTGATCGTCACTCGCCGGAGGAGGAGGCGGTGGAGGAGGCGACGTGCCCTGACTCGCCAGAGGAGGACGAGGAGGCGGAGGCGTCCAGTTCGGAAGGTTGATGAGATCCTTCCGCCATAGGCATGGAGTCTTCAGAGCAGATCCCAGCCGATACTCCCCTTCACCGGTAGGGTGGTCAAGCTGGAGGTCCTCAAATCCCTCCGTTATTTCATCCACCATCACCTTAGCATATCCTTCTGGAATCGGCCGGCAGTGAAAAGTTGAGTCGGGTTTAGTAGGATAAACAGAGCCAACAGCCGCCTTGACCTTCAAATTGCTCCATTGCACCATAAGGTGGCAATTCTGAGACTCCATGATAGCATCCACGGGATAGCTGGCAGGAGCCGTCAAGGCAGGCTCCAGCTGAAGCAGCTCGGTGGATGCCATGCTGCTTCTCCGCTGAGATGGCGAGGTGCTTCGGGGGAAGCTTCGGCAGGTCGTTTGCTGCGATCTGCTACTTCTCGTTCCTCTTCTCGTTCCTCTAGCCCCATTAACCTTTCGTGCAGCGCCTGCATTTGGCTCTGCTCCAGTTTCTTCCTCCTCTCATGGGTTTTGTAACCCCCTGCGTCCGGAAATCCAGCCTTCCACGAAAGGGAGCCTGGCGTGCCTCGTGTCCGTCCAGGGTGCTCAGGATTCCCGAGGGCCATTGTGAGCTCGTCCTTCTTCCTGTCTGGAAGAAACTTCCCTTGTTGCTCTGCTTCGATATATTGCTTTAGCCTCTTGACTGGTATGTCCAATTGCTCGTCCGTCCAAATGCACTTTCCTGATATAGGGTCCAAGGTTCCGCTAGCCCCGAAGAACCAAGTCCGGCAACGGTCTGGCCAGTTCATTGTCTCTGGTTCGATCCCTTTATCAAGCAGATCATTCTCAGCCTTGGCCCACTTAGGCCGGGCTATGAGGTAGCCACCTGACCTCGTGCGATGGTGAAGCTTCTTCTTCGCAGCATTTTGCTTGTTTGTCGCCGACATCTTTTTACTCTTTTCCGATGTCCTGTGGGCCACAAATGCGGGCCAGTCATCTCTGATCTTCTCATATTTGCCCTTGAATTCAGGTGTCTCTTTTTTATTGACAAACTTATTCAGGTCTTTCTTCCAATGCCTGAATAGCTCTGCCATCTTCTTAAGAGCAAAAGACTTGATTAATGGCTCTATAACTGGCTTCTCTGGATCATCCTTCGGCGGTAGGGTGAAATTTGACTTCAGCTCAGTCCAAAGATCATTTTTTTGCAGATCATTGACATAAGACACCTCAAGCCCTTCGTTCTTAGGCTTATACCATTGCTGGATGCTGATCGGGATCTTGTCCCTAACCAGAACCCCGCACTGAGCAACAAATGCCTTCTTTGTCCGGATGGGTTCAATCGGTTGGCCGTCGCGCGCGATTTGTATGATCTCAAACCTTTCATCCGAGCTCAACTTTTTCTTCGGGCCTCGTCTCTTTATCGAAGTTGTGCTCGATCCGAAGGGCTAGAAAAAGGAAGACAAACGAGAGTTAATTAATATGTGTACATACCAAAACAATGAATGCATCAATTAGCTAGTCAACACAGGCTTAACTAATATATATACCTGGCCGGACTCAGTTCGGTGATCACCGGAGCAGTCCTCACGGTCTACTTCTTCACCCTCTCCTTCTTCCACCGGTGTTGGGTCATCAGAGCCATCATAAGCATAGCCAGCTGCTTCTTCACCCTCTCCTACCAGACCATCGGTGTCATTGAGAAACATCGTCGAGTTGATGGCATCACTTCCTTCTACGATTATGTGCCTCAACAACGCTTCTTGTGCTTCGTCTCGGGGCAGGGTGTCCATAGTTTCTACAAATATTTACAACATGGCAATTATTATTCAAACATGAGAGATATGGATATATTAGTGGCAAACGTAGAACTAGCTAGCTAATCACAATAATGAATCATATTAATTAGTGGCCTCGACGCTGCTTCTCTAGGGTTTTGGGTGGCCTCGACAACGCTTGAAGGGTTAGGGGGTGGCCTAGAGAACGCTTCAAAGAGGGGGTAATATCGACCCCCCCCCCCACGTGTTGAAGCTATCGGGAGGGGTATATCGACAACAACAACGACGACACTACATCTATGTCCCACAAGTGACGTGGGCATCCACGCCCGCATCACTTGTGGGACGTGGATGTAGTGTCCGACACCGACGGCCACATGTATCTCACACCGACGATACTTGCTATTTAATTAGGGTTTCCTCTACTGCTCGGCGACCCTCGACGACCCTCGTTCCCGATAAAAAAAGAGGAAGAAGAAGAAAAAAAAGAGGAGAACTCCTCTATTCTTTCTTCTCCTCTTTTTTTTCTTCTTCCTCTTCTTTTTTTTTGTCAAGGGGTCGAGGACCGCGGAGGGGTCGAGGGTCAAGGGGTCGAGGAACGCCGAGCGGTCGAGGGTCAAGGGGTCGAGGATCGCCGAGCGGTCGGGAGGTTGCCTAGTGTCAAAGGATTCAACAAAACCATGTCTTCATCATTAGGCGAAAGTAACAGGTGCATGATGGTACGAAGCTCTCCAAAGTTATTTTGGAACGGAGTCCCAGATAGGATAATTCGCTTTTTGGTACAAAGTTCAGCAAGAACCTTCTGAATATCGTTATTTGGAAGGCCTTTGCTGAAATTCGTACAAAAAGGCAAATTATCCTATCCGGGACTCCATTCCAGAATAACTTTGGAGGACTTCGTACCATCATGCCCTGGTTACTTCCGGCTAATGATGAAGCCATGGATTTCTTCAATACTTTGACACTAGGAAACCTCTCTCGACCCCTCGAACCCTCGACGACCCTAGAACCCTCGACCCCTAGATGACCCTGGAACCCTCGACCCTCGATCCCTCGACCCTATAGAACCCTCGAACCCTCGACCCTGAAACCCTCGACCCTTGACCCCTTAACGACCCTCGACCCTCTACCCTAGTTCCCGACCCTCGACGCCTCGGCGATCCTCGTTCCCGATAAAAATTAAGAAGAAGAAGAAGAAGAAGAAGAAAGAGGAGAAGAAGAAAGGAATAGCTAGAGGATAAGATCGAAGAAAAAGAAGAAGAAAAAAAAGAGGAGAAGAAGAAAGGAATAGTGGAGAAGAAGAGAAAATAGAATATTCTATTTTCTCTTCCTCTCCACTATTCCTTTCTTCTTCTCCTCTCTTTTTCTTCTTTTTTCTTCTTCTTACTTATTTCTCCTCTTCTTTTCCTCTGCTCTTCTTCTTTCTTTCCTCTTCTTATTTTCTTCTTTCCAATCCTTCTTTTTCTAAAATTGTAACTTTTGCATATATAAAACTTTTCTAAAATTGTAACTTTCTATATATGAACAAAAAACTTTCTATGAACCAAAAAAACATTTTTAACATATATATTTAGCAAATTCTAGCCACATACATCACATACACATATACATTATAGCCACATACACATATACATCACATATGAACAAAAAAATAAACTAATAAAAGTAAAAAAAACATATTGCAACATATGAACAAAAACATATAGCCACATACATACACATACATTATATATATATGAAAAAATATTAAACTAAAAAAAATAGGGGCGTGGCGGCAGCGGTGGCACCGGCGGGGCAGGGCAGGGCAGGTGCTCACAGGGGGGCGGCGGGGCACGCCGGGTGGCGTCGGGGCGCGGGGAGCGGCGCCGGTGTTGGGGCAGATGGCGTCGAGGGCGGCGACGGCGCCGGGGCGGGGCGGGACGGCGTCGGGGCGTGGCGCAGGGGTGCGGCCGGCGACGGCGTGGGCTCGAGGGCGGCGGACGACGTCGGCGTGGGCTCGGGGGCATGGGCGACGGCAACGGCGGCGGGGCAGCCTGGCGGCGTCGAGGAGGTCCGCGGCGTCGTCGGGCGGCAACTGGCGATGAAATCTGAAAAAACGCTAAGTGCTGGCTTATATAGAAAAGGCTTTAGTCCCGGTTCGTGGCACAAACCGGGACTAATGCCCCCCTTTAGTCCCGGTTGGTGCCACCAACCGAGACCAAAGGCCTCTTTTCAGCATCCCAAAGGGCGGGAAGCGGCGGCCTTTGGTCCCGGTTGGTGGCACCAACCGGGACTAAAGTGGGGCATTAGTCCCGGGTCGTAGCACGAACCGGGACTAATGCACCCCTTCAGCCCCGGTTGGTGCCACCAACCGGGACCAAAGGCCTGTGCTGCCCCGAACCCAAATATTTAGTCCCACCTCGCTAGTTGAGAGGGACACGCACCTGTTTATAAGGTGCGGTGCGCCTTCCCTCTCGAGCTCCTCTCTTAAGCAGGCTTTCGGGCCTAACCCTGCAATCTGTGCCTGTGGGCCTACTAGGCCTCCTGCGGGCCTGAATCCTGGCCCATGGTAGGGTTTCTAGTCGTATTCAGGCCGTGGGGGCCCAGTAGGTGGCACTTTTTTTGTTTTTTTGTTTTATTTGTTGCTTTATTTAGTTTATTTTGTTTCTATTTACAACAAAATACTTATTGTTGCTATATTTATTTATTTTCCAGTTTTTTTGTTTTGTTTTCTGCATTATTTATTTTCTTTTGTTTTTTGCTTTATTTTTTAATTCTTTTGCTTTTAGTTTTAGAAAAATTATAAACTTTCTGTTAGTGCCATTAGTTTTCAAATTTGAAAACACTTTTTTTGTTTTCTTTGTTGCTTTATTCATTTTATTTTGTGTCTACTTACAACAAAATACTTATTGTTGCTCTTTTTATTATTTTTTTTCCAGTTTTTTTGTTTTGTTTTCTTCATTATTTATTTTCTTTTGCTTTTTTCTTTATTTTTTAATTCTTTTTGCTTTTAGTTTTAGAAAAATTATAAACTTTCTGTTAGTGCCATTAGTTTTCAAATTTTAAAACACTTTTTTTTGTTTTCTTTGTTGCTTTATTCATTTTATGTTGTTTCTACTTACAATAAAATACTTATTGTTGCTATTTTTAATTTTTTTCCAGTTTTTTTGTTTTGTTTTCTGCATTAATTATCACAAACAGTGATGTCACCTCTGATACGTGTTTCCAACCAACTGCTGAAAGTCCTGATGTGTTCACATGTAATCCAGTCGTCGCACTGCTCCGGGTGTTTGGAGCGCAGACTGTTCTTGTGTTCATCGACATACGGGGTCACCAAGGTAGAGTTCTGTAGAACTGTGTAGTGTGCTTGAGACCAAGAATATCCGTCCCTGCATATTATTGAGTCCCTTCCAAGCGTGCCTTTTCCAGTCAGTCTCCCCTCATACCGCGATTTAGGGAGACCTATCTTCTTAAGGCCAGGTATGAAGTCAACACAAAACCCGATGACATCCTCTGTTTGATGGCCCATGAAGATGCTTCCTTCTGGCCTAGCGCGGTTACGAACATATTTCTTTAGGACTCCCATGAACCTCTCAAAGGGGTACATATTGTGTAGAAATACGGGCCCCAGAATGACAATCTCGCCGACTAGATGAACTAGGACGTGCGTCATGATATTGAAGAAGGATGGTGGGAACACCAGCTCGAAACTGACAAGACATTGCGCGACATCACTCCTTAGCATTGGTACGATTTCTGGATCGATCACCTTCTGAGATATTGCATTGAGGAATGCACATAGCTTCACAATGGCTAATCAGACGTTTTCCGGTAGATGCCCCCTCAATGCAACCGGAAGCAGTTGCGTCATAATCACGTGATAGTCATGAGACTTTAGGTTCTGGAACTTTTTCTCTGGCATACTTATTATTCCCTTTATATTCGACGAGAAGCCAGTCAGGACCTTCATACTGAGCAGGCATTCAAAGAAGATTTCTTTCTCTTCTTTCGTAAGAGCGTAGCTAGCAGGACCTTCATACTGCTTCGGAGGCATGCCCTCTTTTTCGTGCAAGCGTTGCAGGTCCTCCCGTGCCTCAGGTGTATCTTTTGTCTTCCCATACACGCCCAAGAAGCCTAGCAGGTTCATCCAAAGGTTCTTCGTCACGTGCATCACGTCGATCGAAGAGCGGACCTCTAGGTCTTTCCAGTAGGGTAGGTCCCAAAATATAGATTTCTTCTTCCACATGGGTGCATGATTGTCAGCGTCATTCGGAACAGCTAGTCCGCCGGGACCCTTTCCAAAGATTACGTGTAAATCATTGACCATAGCAAGTACGTGATCACCGGTACGCATGGTGGGCTTCTTCCGGTGATCTGCCTCGCCTTTGAAATGCATGCGTTTCTTTCGACATTGATGGTTGGTCGAAAGAAATCGACGATGGCCCAGGTACACATTCTTCCTGCAGCTTCCCAGGTATATACTATCGGTGTCAAGTAAACAGTGCGTGCATGCATGGTATCCCTTGTTTGTTTGTCCTGAAAGGTTACTGAGAGCGGGCCAATCGTTGATAGTCACGAACAGCAACGCCTTTAGGTGAAATTCCTCCTTTTTGTGCTCATCCCACGTACGTACACCGTTTCCATTCCACAGCTGTAAAAGTTCTTCAACTAATGGCCTTAGGTACACATCAATGTCGTTGCCGGGTTGCTTAGGGCCTTGGATGAGAACTGGCATCATAATGAACTTCCGCTTCATGCACATCCAAGGAGGAAGGTTATACATACATAGAGTCACGGGCCAGGTGCTGTGATTGCTGCTCTGCTCCCCGAAAGGATTAATGCCATCCGCGCTTAAAGCAAACCATACGTTCCTTGGGTCCTTTGCAAACTCATCCCAGTACTTTCTCTCGATTTTTCTCCACTGCGACCCGTCGGCGGGTGCTCTCAACTTCCCGTCTTTCTTACGGTCCTCACTGTGCCATCGCATCAACTTGGCATGCTCTCCATTTCTGAACAGACGTTTCAACCGTGGTATTATAGGAGCATACCACATCACCTTCGCAGGAACCCTCTTCCTGGTAGGCTCGCCGTCAACATCACCAGGGTCATCTCGTCTGATCTTATACCGCAATGCACCGCATATTGGGCATGCGTTCAGATCCTTGTATGCACCGCGGTAGAGGATGCAGTCATTAGTGCATGCATGTATCTTCTCCACCTCCAATCCAAGAGGGCATACGACCTTCTTTGCTGCGTATGTACTGTCGGGAAATTCGTTATCCTTTGGAAGCTTCTTCTTCATTATTTTCAGTAGCTTCTCAAATCCTTTATCAGGCACAGCATTCTCTGCCTTCCACTGCAGCAATTCCAGTACGGTACCGAGCTTTGTGTTGCCATCTTCACAATTGGGGTACAACCCTTTTTTGTGATCCTCTAACATGCGATCGAACTTCAGCTTCTCCTTTTGACTTTCGCATTGCATCCTTGCATCGACAATGACCCGGCGGAGATCATCATCATCGGGCACATCGTCTGGTTCCTCTTGATATTCAGCAGCTTCGCCCATTGCAGCACCATCGTGCACATCGTCTGTTTCCTCTTGATGTTCAGTAGCATCAACGTATTCAGGGGGCACCTAGTTGTCATCGTACTCTTCTTCTTCGCCGTCTTCCATCATAACCCCTATTTCTCCGTGCCTCGTCCAAACATTATAGTGTGGTATGAAACCCTTGTAAAGTAGGTGGGTGTGAAGGATTTTCTAGTCAGAGTAAGACTTCGTATTCCCACATATAGGGCATGGCCAACACATAAAACCATTCTGCTTGTTTGCCTCAGCCACTTCGAGAAAATCATGCACGCCCTTAGTGTACTCGGAGGTGTGTCTGTCACCATACATCCATTGCCGGTTCATCTGCGTGCATTATACATAATTAAGTGTTTCAAAAATCATTACAGAACATCATGAATAGATAATTAAGTGACCAAATTAATAGAAGTTCATCATCACATAAAAACCAAAGTGCATACACAGTTCTCATCTAACAACATAAAGCTCTGCAAAGCATCTAAATTAATTAAACCATACATTGAAACTATGTAAAACATTTCAATGCAAAAACAAATGCGATCATAATCGCAACCAAGGTAACAACTGATCCAACGGCATAATGATACCAAGCCTCGGTATGAATGGCATATTCTCTAATCTTTCTAATCTTCAAGTGCATTGCATCCATCTTGATCTTGTGATCATCGACGACATCCACAACATGCAACTCCAATATCATCTTCTCCTCCTCAAGTTTTTTTATTTTTTCCTTCAAGAAATTGTTTTCTTCTTCAACTAAATTTAACCTCTCGACAATAGGGTCGGTTGAATTTTCGGTTCAACAACCTCCTAGATAAATAAAATCTATGTCACGTTGGTCGGCATAATTTTCATAAACAATAAATGAACCAATAGTTATGAAAAGATAATATATACCACATCCGAATCATAGACAGGACGAGGGCTGATGGGGCGGATACCAAAACCATCGCACTATATAAGATGCAATAATAAAAGTAATAAAATAATACAAGTATCTATCTAAACATACAAGTAAGAATATTTTTCCTTTCAGAAAGAATATAAGAACAAGAGGCTCACCACGGTGGTGCCGGCGATGAGATCGGCGCGGGTGATCGACGGCGATGAAGACGGGGACGGGGCGTGACGGACCGCTAAACCTAGATAAATATTGAGGAAAATGGAGCTTGGCGGTCGAGCTTGGAGAAGAGAAACCTTAAGTAGTTTGGCTCGGGCATTCCATCGAACACCTTGTGTGCATAGGAGGTGAGCTAGAGCACCACCAAGCCCTCTCCCCCTCGGCCAGAAAAAACAGAGCAGTGTGCTCTGCTCTTGCGTGAGGGGCTATATATAGGCAGCACCATTAGCCCCGGGTGGTGGCATGAACCGGGACTAAAGGGAAGCCTTTGGTCCCGGTTCATGCCACCAACCGGGACCAATAGTGGTGGGCCAGGAGCCAGGCCAATTGGTCATGGTTCGTCCCACCAACCGGGACCAAAAGGTCCGGACGAACCGGGACCAATGGCACACGTGGCCCGGCCGGCCCCCTGGGCTCACGAACCGGGGCAAATAGCTCAATTGGTCCCGGTTCTGGATTGAACCGGGACTAATGGGCTAAACTGGCCTGGGCCATTGCCCCCTTTTCTACTAGTGTGGCCACATTCTGTTGGGGAACGTAGCAGAAAATAAAAAAAATTCTACACTTCACCAAGATCAATCTATGGAATCATCTAGCAACGAGAGAGAGGAGTGCATCTTCATACCCTTGTAGATCACGAACGGAAGCGTTCAAGAGAACGTGGTTGAGGGAGTCGTACTCGTCGTGATCCAAATCACCGAAGATCCTAGTGTTGAACAGACAGCACCTCCGCGTTCAACACATGTACGGTTGGGAAGACGTCTCCTCCTTGATACAGCAAGGTGGAAGGAGAGGTTGATGGAGATCCAGCAGCACAACGGCGTGGTGGTGGAAGTAGCGGCGATCTCGGCAGGGCTTCGCCAAGCTCAGAGAGAGGGAGAGGTGGTACGGGGGAGAGGGAGGCGCCAGGGACTAGGGTGCGGCTTCCCTCCCTCCCCCCTCTTTATATAGGGGGCCTAGGGGGGAACTTGCCCCCCAAGTCAAGTGGGGCGCCCCCACCCCTAGGGTTTCCAACCATAGGCGCAGGGGGAGGCCCAAGGGGGGGGGCGCACCAGCCCACCAGGGGCTGGTTCCCTTCCCTCTTCAGCCCACGTGGTCCTCCGGGATAATTGGCCCCACCCGGTGGACCCCTGGGACCCTTCTGGTGGTCCCGGTACAATACCGGTGACCCCCGAAACTTTCCCGGTGGCCGAAACTGGACTTCCTATATACAATTCTTCACCTCCGAACCATTCCGGAACTCCTCGTGACGTCCGGGATCTCATCCGGGACTCCGAACAACTTTTGGGTTACCGCATACTAATATCTCTACAACCCTAGCGTCACCAAACCTTAAGTGTGTAGACCTACGGGTTCGGGAATCATGTAGACATGACCGAGACAGTTCTCCGGCCAATAACCAACAGCGGGATCTGAATACCCATGTTGGCTCCCACATGTTCCACGATGATCTCATCAAATGAACCACGATGTCGAGGATTCAAGTAATCCCGTATATATACAATTCCCTTTGTCAATCGGTACGTTACTTGCCCGAGATTCGATCGCCGGTATCCCAATACCTCGTTCAATCTCATTACCGGCAAGTCACTTTACTCGTACCGTAATGCATGATGCCGTGACCAACCACTTGGTCACATTGAGCTCATTATGATGATGCATTACCGAGTGGGCCCAGAGATACCTCTCCGTCATACGGAGTGACAAATCCCAGTCTCGATCCGTGTCAACCCAACAGACACTTTCAGAGATACCTGTAGTGTACCTTTATAGCCACCCAGTTACGTTGTGATGTTTGGTACACCCAAAGCACTCCTACGGTATCCGGGAGTTACACGATCTCATGGTCTAAGGAAATGATACTTGACATTAGAAAAGCTCTAGCAAACGAACTACATGATCTTGTGCTATGCTTAGGATTGGGTCTTGTCCATCATATCATTCTCCTAATGATGTGATCCCGTTATCAATGACATCCAATGTCCATAGTCAGGAAACCATGACTATCTGTATATCAACGAGCTAGTCAACTAGAGGCTTACTAGGGACATGTTGTGGTCTATGTATTCACACATGTATTACAATTTCCGGATAACACAATTATAGCATGAATAACAGACAATTATCATGAACAGGAAATATAATAATAATCATTTTATTATTGCCTCTAGGGCATATTTCCAACAGTCTCCCACTTTCACTAGAGTCAATAATCTAGTTACATTGTGATGAATCGAACGCCCATAGAGTTCTGGTGTTGATCATGTTTTGCTCGCGGAAGTGGTTTAGTCAACGGATCTGCGACATTCAGATCTGTATGCACTTTGCAAATATCTATGTCTCCATCTTGAACATTTTCACGAATGGAGTTGAAGCGACGCTTGATGTGCCTGGTCTTCTTGTGAAACCTGGGCTCCTTGGCAAGGGCAATAGCTCCAGTGTTGTCACAGAAGAGAGTGATCGGCCCCGACGCATTGGGTATGACTCCTAGGTCGGTGATGAACTCCTTCATCCATATTGCTTCATGCGCTACCTCCGAGGCTGCCATGTACTCCGCTTCACATGTAGATCCCGCCACGACGCTTTGTGACTTAGAGTCATCCAGATCTGTGTCGAAGCTAGCGTCGATGTAACCCTTTACGACGAGCTCTTCGTCACCTCCATAGACGAGAAACATATCCTTAGTCCTTTTCAGGTACTTTAGGATATTCTTGACCGCTGTCCAGTGTTCCATGCCGGGATTACTTTGTTACCTTCCTACCAAACTTACGGCAAGGTTTACATCAGGTCTGGTACACAGCATGGCATACATAATGGACCCTATAGCCGAGGCATAGGGGATGACACTCATCTTTTCTCTATCTTCTGCCATGATCGGGCATTGAGCCGAGCTCAATTTCACACCTTGCAACACAGGCAAGAACCCCTTCTTGGACTGATCCATATTGAACTTCTTCAATATCTTATCAAGGTACGTGCTTTGCGAAAGACCTATGAGGCGTCTCGATCAATCCCTATAGATCTTGATGCCTAATATGTAAGCAGCTTCTCCAAGGTCCTTCATTGAAAAACACTTATTCAAGTAGGCCTTAATGCTGTCCAAAAGTTGTATATCATTTCCCATCAAAAGTATGTCATTGTAAACGCAGGCTTCTCCATAAGTCTACATAAACCCAAACACTTTGATCATCTCATCAAAGCGAATGTTCCAACTCCGAGATGCTTGCACCAGCCCATAAATGGATCACTGGAGCTTGCTTACCTTGTTAGCATTCTCAAGATCGACAAAACCTTCCGGCTGCATCATATACAGTTCTTCCTTAAGATAGCCGTTAAGGAATGCCGTTTTGACGTCCATTTGCCATATCTCATAATCATAGTATGCGGCAATTGCTAACATGATTCGGACGGATTTCAGCTTTGCTACGGGAGAGAAATTCTCATCATAGTCAACCCCTTGAACTTGCCGATAACCTTTAGCGACAAGTCGAGCTTTATAGATGGTAACATTACCATCCGTGTCCGTCTTCTTCTTAAAGATCCATTTGTTTTCTATCGCTCTCCGATCATCGGGCAAGTCTGTCAAAGTCCATACTTTGTTTTCATACATGGATCCTATCTCGGATTGCATGGCTTCAAGCCATTTGTTGGAATCTGGGCCCGCCATCGCTTCGTCATAGTTCGAAGGTTCACCGTTGTCTAACAACATGATTTCCAGGACAGGGTTGCCATACCACTCTGGTGTGGAACGTGTCCTTGTGGACCTACGAAGTTCAGTGGCAACTTGATCCGAAGTACCTTGATCATCATCATTAATTTCCTCTCCAGTCGGTGTAGGCACCACAGGAACATCTTCCTGAGCTGCATTACTTTCCGGTTCAAGAGGTAGTACTTCATCGAGTTCTACTTTTCTCCCACTTACTTCTTTCGAGAGAAACTCTTTCTCCAGAAAGGACCCGTTCTTGGCAACAAAGATCTTGCCTTCGGATCTAAGGTAGAAGGTATACCCAATGGTTTCTTAGGGTATCCTATGAAGACGCATTTTTCCGACTTGGGTTCGAGCTTTTCAGGTTGAAGTTTCTTGACATAAGCATCGCATCCCCAAACTTTTAGATACGACAGCTTAGGTTTCTTCCCAAACCATAATTCATACGGTGTCGTCTCAACGGATTTAGACGGTGCGCTATTTAAAGTGAATGCAGCTGTCTCTAAAGCGTATCCCCAAAATGATAGTGGTAAATCGGTAAGAGACATCATAGACCGCACCATATCCAATAAAGTGCGATTACAACGTTCGGACACACCGTTATGCTGGGGTGTTCCAGGCGGCGTGAGTTGTGAAACAATTCCACATTTCCTTAAGTGCGTACCAAATTCGTGACTTAAATATTCTCCTCCATGATCTGATCGTAAGAAATTTATTTTTTGGTCACGTTGATTCTCTACCTCATTCTGAAATTCCTTGAACTTTTCAAAGGTCTCAGACTTGTGTTTCATCAAGTAGACATACCCATATCTATTTAAGTCATCAGTGAGAGTGAGAACATAACGATAGCCACCGCGAGCCTCAACGCTCATTGGACCGCACACATCAATATGTATAATTTCCAATAAGTTGGTTGCTCGCTCCATTGTTCCGGAGAACGGAGTCTTGGTCATTTTACCCATGAGGCATGGTTCACATGTGTCAAATGATTCGAAATCAAGAGACTCCAAAAGTCCATCTGTATGGAGCTTCTTCATGTGTTTGACACCAATGTGACCAAGGCGGCAGTGCCACAGATATGTGGGACTATCATTATCAACCTTACATCTTTTGGTATTCACACTATGAATATGTGTAACATCACGTTCGAGATTCATTAAGAATAAACCATTGACCAACGGGGCATGACCATAAAACATATCTCTCATATAAATATAACAACCATTATTCTCGGATTTAAATGAGTAGCCATCTCGTATTAAACGAGATCCAGATACATTGTTCATGCTCAAAGCTGGCCCTAAATAACAATTATTGAGGTTTAAAACTAATCATGTAGGTAAATGTAGACGTAGCATGCCGATGGCGATCACATCGACCTTGGAACCATTCCCGACGCGCATCGTCACCTCGTCCTTCGCCAGTCTCCGCTTATTCCGCAGCTCCTGTTTTGAGTTACAAATATGAGCAACCGCACTGGTATCAAATACCCAGGAGCTACTACGAGTACTGGTAAGGTACACATCAATTACATGTATATTACATATACCTTTAGTGTTGCCGGCCTTCTTGTCCGCTAAGTATTTGGGGCAGTTCCGCTTCCAGTGTCCCTTCCCTTTGTAATAAAAGCACTCAGTCTCAGGCTTGGGTCCATTCTTTGGCTTCTTCCCGGCAACTGGCTTACCGGGCGCGGCAACTCCCTTGCCGTCCTTCTTGAAGTTCTTCTTACCCTTGCCTTTCTTGAAACTAGTGGTTTTATTGACCATCAACACTTGATGTTCCTTTTTGATTTCCACCTCCGCTGATTTAAGCATTGAAAATACTTCAGGAATAGTTTTCACCATCCCCTGCATATTGTAGTTCATCACAAAGCTCTTCTAGCTAGGTGGGACCATGTGTAAATCTGTCTTACACCCGTTGTATGTGGACGTTGGAATCTATCACACCCGATCATCACGTGGTGCTTTGAAACAATGAACTTTCACAGCGGCGCACAGTTAGGGGGAATACTTTCTTGAAATTATTATGACGGATCATCTTATTTAGTACTGCCGTTTTAAGCAAATAAGATGCAAAAACATGATAAACATCACATGCAATCAAATAGTGACATGATATGGCCAATATCATATTGCTCCTTTGATCTCCATCTTCGGGGCACCATGATCATCTTCGTCACCGGCATGACACCATGATCTCCATCATCATGATCTCCATCATCGTGTCTCCATGAAGTTGTTCGCCAACTATTACTTCTTCTACTATGGCTAACGGTTTAGCAATAAAGTAAAGTAATTACATGGCGTTTATTCATTGACAGGCAGGTCATACAATAATTAAGAGAACTCCTATGGCTCCTGCCGGTTGTCATACTCATCGACATGCAAGTCGTGATTCCTATTACAAGAACATGATCTCGTACATCACATATATGTCATTCATCACAACCTTTTGGCCATATCACATCACAAGGCATATGCTGCAAAAACAAGTTAGGCTGCAATAGGGTTCTAGCCAGAACGTTTCTTACCTACGTAAAAGCCACAACGTGATATGCCAATTTCTATTTACCCTTCATAGGGACCCTTTTCATCGAATCCGATCCGACTAAAGTGGGAGAGACAGACACTCGCTAGACACCTTATGCAACTAGTGCATGTCAGTCGGTAGAACCTGTCTCGCGTAAGCGTACGTGTAAGGTCGGTCCGTACCGCTTCATCCCACGATGCCGCCGAAACAAGATAAGACTAGTAGTGGCAAGAAAATTGACAACATCTACTCCCACAACAAATTTGTGTTCTACTCGTGCAAAGAAACTACGCATAGACCTAGCTATGATACCACTGTTGGGGAACGTAGCAAAAAATAAATTTTTTGTATGCTTCACCAAGATCAATCTATGGAGTCATCTAGCAACGAGAGAGAGGAGTGCATCTACATACCCTATAGATCGCGAGCGGAAGCGTTCAAGAGAACGGGGTTGAGGGAGTCGTACTCGTCGTGATCCAAATCACCGAAGATCCTAGTGCTGAACGGACAGCACCTCCGCGTTCAACACACGTACGGTTGGGAAGACGTATCCTCCTTCTTGATCCAGCAAGGGGGGAGGAGAGGTTGATGGAGATCCAGCAGCACAACGGCGTGGTGGTGGAAGTAGCGGCGATCTCGGCAGGGCTTCGCCAAGCTCAGCGAGAGGGAGAGGTGGTACGGGGCAGAGGGAGGCGCCAGGGACTAGGGTGCGGCTGCCCTCCCTCCCCCCCCCTCTTTATATAGGGGGCCTAGGGGGTGCGCCGGCCCCCTAGAGATCCCATCTCAAGGGGGGCGGCGGCCTAGGGGGGGGGGAACTTGCCCCCCAAGTCAAGTGGGGCGCCCCCACCCCTAGGGTTTCCAACCCTAGGCGCAGGGGGAGGCCCAAGGGGGGCGCACTAGCTAACCAGGGGCTGGTTCCCTTCCCTCTTAAGCCCAAGTGGTCCTCCGAGATAGGTGTCCCCACCCGGTGGACCCCCGGGACCCTTCTGGTGGTCCCGGTACAATATCGGTGACCCCCGAAACTTTCCAGGTGGCCGAAACTGGACTTCCTATATACAATTCTTCACCTCCGGACCATTCCGGAACTCCTCGTGGCATCCGGGATCTCATCCGGGACTCCGAACAACTTTCGGGTTACCGCATACTAATATCTCTACAACCCTAGCGTCACCTAATTAACCTTAAGTGTGTAGACCCTACGGGTTCGGGAATCATGTAGACATGACCGAGACAGTTCTCCGGCCAATAACCAACAGGGGGATCTAGATACCCATGTTGGCTCCCACATGTTCCACGGTGATCTCATCGAATGAACAACGATGTCGAGGATTCAAGTAATCCCGTATACAATTCCCTTTGTCAATTGGTATGTTACTATCCCGAGATTCAATCGTCGGTATCCCAATACCTCGTTCAATCTCGTTACCGGCAAGTCACTTTACTCGTACCATAATGCATGATCCCGTGACCAACCACTTGGTCACATTGAGCTCATTATGATGATGCATTACCGAGTGGGCCCAGAGATACCTGTCCGTCATACGGAGTGACAAATCCCAGTCTCGATCCGTGTCAACCCAACAGACATTTTCGGAGATACCTGTAGTGTACCTTTATAGCCACCCAGTTACATTCTGACGTTTGGTACACCCAAAGCACTCCTACGGTATCCGGGAGTTACACGATCTCATGGTCTAAGGAAATGATACTTGACATTAGAAAAGCTCTAGCAAACGAACTACATGATCTTGTGCTATGCTTAGGATTGGGTCTTGTCCATCACATCATTCTCCTAGTGATGTGATCCCGTTATCAATGACATCCAATGTCCATAGTCAGGAAACCATGACTATCTGTTGATCAACGAGCTAGTCAACTAGAGGCTTACTAGGGACATGTTGTGGTCTATGTATTCACACATGTATTACGATTTCCGGATAACACAATTATAGCATGAATAACAGACAATTATCATGAACAAGGAAATATAATAATAATCATTTTATTATTGCCTCTAGGGCATATTTCCAACACATTCATGGCATAATTTCTACAAATGTTCTCATATTGTGCACAAGGGTGCATCTTGGAATTCCAAACAAGGTTGCCTAAGGGAGTTTTCATTTTCTTTGCACGGAAAATTCATTTTTCATTTTCCGAGTGCCCGAAATGAGTTATTTTTGTGAAGGACCTACCATATATTTGTTGCAAAATTGGACCAAATCAATTTTCTAAAATACTAGGCCATATTTAATGCACAATTGACCAAATGGTTGGGTGTCAAAAGGTTTGATCCTCCTTTGGTGAAAAAGACAAATTTCTGCCGATTAAGTAAGAAGCGGGTCAAATTTGAACTATAGCTGCCTCATAGTTTGCTATTTATTTTTTCCAAAAATCATTTCTAGGTACATAAGTATCTATTTAATCAGAGAAACATCAAAAGTTTTCCAAGATTCAACCACTAGTTAGGAACGGTCAAGCCCGCCATTTTGACCGCATTTTGAAACGGGCATAAAAAATTCAAAAAAAATGAAAAAATTGGAAAACCTTCGGATTGTGCCATTATATGTGACCAAGTTTCCAGGAAAAATAATAAAATTTTAATACGACAATTATGTTTTAAAAGTGTTCTCAGAAATGAGCTATCATGCGTGAAGATTCATGGCTTTCAAGCCAAATGATCTATCTTATGGCCACATTCATGGCATAGTTTGTTCAAACGATCTCATATTGTGCACAAGGGTGCATCTTGGAATTCCAAACAAGGTTGCCTAAGGGAGTTTTCATTTTTCTTTGCACGGAAAATTCATTTTCCATTTTCCGAGTGCCCGAAATGAGTTTTTGTTGTGAAGGACCTACCATATATTTTTTGCAACATTGGACCAAATCAATTTTCTAAAATACTAGGCCATATTTAATGCACAATTGACCAAATGGTTGGGTGTCAAAAGCTTTGATCCACCTCTGATGAAAAAGACAATTTTCTGCCGATTTAGTAGGAAGCGGGTCAAATTTGAACTGTAGCTGCCTCATAGTTTGCTAATTATTTTTTCCAAAAATCATTTCTAGGTACATAAGTATCTATTTAATCAGAGAAACATCAAAAGTTTTCCAAGATTCAACCACTAGCTAGGAACGGTCAAGCCCGCCGTTTTGACCGCATTTTGAAACGGGCACAAAAATAAAAATAAAAAAATTGGAAAACCTTCGCATTGTGTCATATATGTGACCAAGTTTCCAGGAAAAATAATAAAATTGTAATACAATAATTATTTTAAAAAAGTGTTCTCAGAAATGAGCTATCATGCGTGAAGATTAATGGCTTTTTTTGACAGAAAGACTGTAAGGGTACCCCCTACAGTATAATTGGTGCAACAAACCCAAATTGCAAGTACCGCGCCTTGAACCTGGGTGGGTGGGAAGGCATCAGCCCCTTCCTACCGCTAGGCTATGTCTTAGTCTGCAGATTCATGGCTTTCAAGCCACATGATCAATCTTATGGCCACATTCATGGCATAATTTGTACAAATGATCTCATATTGAGCACAAGGGTGCATCTTGGAATTCCAAACAAGGTTGCCTCAGGGATTTTTCATTTTCTTTGCACGGAAAATTCATTTTTCATTTTCCGAGTGCCCGAAATGAGTTATTTTTCTGAAGGACCTACCATATATTTGTTGCAAAATTGGACCAAATCAATTTTCTAAAATACTAGGCCATATTTAATGCACAATTGACCAAATGGTTGGGTGTCAAAAGGTTTGATCCTCCTTTGGTGAAAAAGACAAATTTCTGCCGATTAAGTAAGAAGCGGGTCAAATTTGAACTGTAGCTGCCTCATAGTTTGCTATTTATTTTTTCCAAAAATCATTTCTAGGTACATAAGTATCTATTTAATCAGAGAAAATCAAAAGTTTTCCAAGATTCAACCACTAGTTAGGAACGGTCAAGCCCGCCATTTTGACCGCATTTTGAAACGGGCATAAAAAATTCAAAAGAAAACAAAAAATTGGAAAACCTTCGCATTGTGTCATATATGTGAGCAAGTTTCCAGGAAAAATAATAAAATTGTTATACGGTAATTATTTTTAAAAAGTGTTCTCAGAAATAGCTATCATGCGTGAAGATTAATGGCTTTCAAGCCACATGATCAATCTTATGGCCACATTCATTGCATAATTTGTACAAATGATCTCATATTGTGCACAAGGGTGCATCTTGGAATTCCAAACAAGGTTGCCTAAGGGAGTTTTCATTTTCTTTGCACGGAAAATTCATTTTTCATTTTCCGAGTGCCCGAAATGAGTTATTTTTGTGAAGGACCTACCATATATTTGTTGCAAAATTGGACCAAATCAATTTTCTAAAATACTAAGCCATATCTAAAGCACAATTGACCAAATGGTTGGGTGTCAAAAGGTTTGATCCACCTTTGGTGAAAAAGACAAATTGCTGCCGATTGAGTAAGCAGCGGGTCAAATTTGAATTGTAGCTGCCTCATAGTTTGGTATTTATTTTTTCCAAATATCATTTCTAGGTACATAAGTATCTATGTAATCAGAGAAACATCAAAAGTTTTACAAGATTCAACCACTAGTTAGGAACGGTCAAGCCCGCCATTTTAACCGCATTTTGAAACGGGCATAAAAATTCAAAAAAATGAAAAAATTGGAAAACCTTCGCATTGTGTCATTATATGTGACCAAGTTTCCAGGAAAAATATAAAAAAATTAATACGACAAATATGTTTTAAAAGTGTTCTCAGAAATGAGCTATCATGCGTGAAGATTCATGGCTTTCAAGCCAAATGATCTATCTTATGGCCACATTCATGGCATAGTTTGTTCAATCGATCTCATATTGTGCACAAGGGTGCATCTTGGAATTCCAAGCAAGGTTGCCTAAGGGAGTTTTCATTTTCTTTGCACGGAAAATTCATTTTCCATTTTCCGAGTGCCCGAAATGAGTTTTTGTTGTGAAGGACCTACCATATATTTGTTGCAAAATTGGACCAAATCAAAATTCTAAAATACTAGGCCATATTTAATGCACAACTGACCAAATGGTTGGGTGTCAAAAGCTTTGATCCACCTCTGATGAAAAAGACAAATTTCTGCCGATTCAGTAGGAAGCGGGTCGAATTTGAACTGTAGCTGCCTCATAGTTTGCTAATTATTTTTTCCAAAAATCATTTCTAGGTACATAAGTATCTATTTAATAAGATAAACATCAAAAGTTTTCCAAGATTCAACCACTAGCTAGGAACGGTCAAGCCCGACGTTTTGACCGCATTTTGAAACGGGCATAAAAAATTCAAAAAAAACAAAAATTTGGAAAACCTTTGCATTGTGTCATATATGTGACCAAGTTTCCAGGAAAAATAATAAAATTGTAATATGGTAATTCTTTTTAAAAAGTGTTCTCAGAAATGAGCTATCATGCGTGAAGATTAATGGCTTTCAAGCCACATGATCAATCTTATGGCCACATTTGATATGTCTCCAACGTATCTATAATTTTTGATTGCTCCATGCTACTTTATCTACTGTTTTAGGCAAAATTGGGTTTTATTATCCACTTTTATATTATTTTTGGGACTAACCTATTAACCGGAGGCCCAGCCCAGATTTGTTGTTTTATGCCTATTTCAGTGTTTCGAGGAAAAGGAATATCAGACGGAGTCAAAACGAAACGAAATGAACTAGAGAAGTTATTTTTGGAAGGAAACCCACCTGATGGACTTGGACTCCACGTCAGAAGATACAGGAGGTGCTTACAAGGGTGGGGGCGCGCCCACCCCCCTGGGCACGCCTCCCTACCTCGTGGGGCCCCCGTAGTTCCACCGACGTACTCCTTTCACCCATATATACCTACGTACCCTAAAACTTCTAGAACAGAAGATAGATCGGGAGTTCCGCCGCCGCAAGCCTCCAGAGCCATGAAAAACCAATCGGGACCCCTTTCTGGTACCCTGCCGGAGGGGGAACCCATCACCGGTGGCCATATTCATCATCCCGGCGCTATCCATGACGAGGAGGGAGTAGTTCACCCTCGGGGCTGAGGGTATGTACCAGTAGTTATGTGTTTTATCTCTCTCTCTCTCGTGTTCTCTCTCGTGTTCCATCTATGGCACGATCTTGATGTATCCTGAGCTTTGCTATTGTAGTTGGATCTTATGATGTTTCTTCCCCTCTACTCTCTTGTGATGAATTTAGTTTCCCCTTTGAAGTTATCTTATCGGATTGAGTCTTTTATGATAATACCTTGATGTACGTCTTGGTGATCAACTTGCGGGTTTCGTGACATTGGGAACCTATGCATAGGGGTTGGCACACGTTCTTGACTCTCCGGTAGTAGCTTTCGGGCACTCTTTGAAGTACTTTTATGTTGGTTGGATGAATCTGAGATTGTGTGATGCATATCGTATAATCATGCCCACGGATACTTGAGGTGACAATGGAGTATCTAGGTGACATTAGGGTTTTGGTTGATTTTTGTCTTAAGGTGTTATTCTAGTACGAACTCTTTTATAGATTGATCCGAAAGAATAACTTTGAGGTGGTTTCGTACCCTACCATAATCTCTACGTTTGTTCTCCGCTATTAGTGGCTTTGGAGTGATTCTTTGTTGCATGTTGAGGGCTTGTTATATGATCTATCTATGTTATTATTGTTGAGAGAACTTGCACTAGTGAAAGTATGAACCCTAGGCCTTGTTTCCTATCATTGCAATACCATTTACGCTCACGTTTATCATTAGTTACCTTGCTATTTTTATATTTTCAGATTACAAAAATCTTTATCTACCATCCATATTGCACTTATATCACCATCTCTTCGCCGAACTAGTGCACCTATACAATTTACCATTGTATTGGGTGTGTTGGGGACACAAGAGACTCTTTGTTATTTGGTTGCAGGGTTGTTTGAGAGAGACCATCTTCATCCTACGCGTCTTACGGATTGATAAACCTTAGGTCATCCACTTGTGGGAAATTTGCTACTGTCCTACAAACCTGTGCACTTGCAGGCCCAACAACGTCTACAAGAAGAAGGTTGTGTAGTAGACATCAAGCTCTTTTCTGGCGCCGTTGCCGGGGAGGCTAGGTAAGTGAAGGTATGTCTTTAGATCTTGCAACCGAATCTTTTTGTTTCTTGTTTTAGCACTAGTTAGTCTATAAAAGAAAATTACAAAAAAATGGAATTGATTTTGTCTCATACGCTTCACCTTTTTAATATCTTTCGTGAGTATGATGGAAAGGAAAATTGTGCCAAAGTGTTAGAATAAGAATGCATTAAATTGTTTGGCACTAAATCTTTGAATGATGAGCATGATTGCAATGTTGTTAGTATGAATTCTATGAATATCCATAACGCTAATGATGATTGCACTAGTTATGATGAAAATATCTCTTATGAGCATGTCAACTTTTGTGGAGTGCATGTTTGCATGAACACACCAAATAGAGAAGATATTTATTGCAGGAGGCATAAGTACTTAGAAACCAAATTGTTGCAAGAAGAGCTAGATGAATGTGCTGAAAGATTCAATATTTATAGTACCCCTTGTGAACTTTGCAATGAACATGGTCATTTAAAACTCCAATGCTATTTGTTTCACGATCAAGTCGTTTCCAAATATTGTGATAATTTGATTACCCTTGAGCATCATAAAGAGCTTAGCCTTCTTTTGGGTTATGAAGAAATGAAATGTATAACTGAGGGTATTCCAAAATTTAATCTTGATAGATTTCTTGATTTTGATCTAGAAAAGATTTATATGTATTGTGCGGTGAAATGCATTGAAAATCCTTATATTGCCAATTACATAAAAGAAAAGAAAACAAATAGAAGATGAAGAGAATACTAATGAAAGGGAAGAGACTTCCCAATCTCCTCCTATTATTTCTTATGATGAATCGGGTAAAGAGGAGGAGCTTTCTATTCAACCAATCTCATCAATAAGGAGCTCAAAGAGGAAGGTTGAACCTACACATAATGTGAAGAAGAAAAAGAAAAGAAGGAGAAACAAAGGTAAAAAGGTATCCCTCCCAAATGATGTTGCTCCTACTACTACTTGTGATGATGATAATTGCTATACTATTGGTGCTATCCATATTTTTAATGATGAGAGTGATTATGATTATGATATGAAAGGGCCCAAGCTTGGGGAAGCTACGTTTGATGAGGATGATATTTTTGAGAATATATTTGCTTGAATTAATGTTTGTCCCAAGCTTGGGGATGCTATGTTTAATGAAGATGATATTTTTAGCATCCCAAGTTTTGATATGCAAAGTTGTTATGATGATAGCATGCCTCCTACTATGATGGTTATATTGATGAAAGTGGGTTTGGAAGAGTGTAAAATTTAGGAATTAGTGATCCCACTATTTTGGAGGATGTTGAATCTTATTGTGATGAATATGAAAGTGGATTTGGAAGAGTGTCAACTTTATTTAGTGATTCCACTATCTTGGGAGAGGTTTCAATCGATTATGATGAGAACGAAGTTGCTACTTATGATGATTATTGTGATGAAACTTATGCTATAAAAAGTAGTGATGATTATTTTTAAAAATCTTGTCATGATTATGATTACCCTTTTTCTGAACATTACTCTCTTAATGTGGAAACAATTTTTAGTGTTCAAGTCTCTTATGATACTCCCACTATTCCGAATGAGAAGAATTTTGCTTATGTGGAGAGTAGTAAATTTTCTATGCTTGTATATCATGAAAAGAATGCTTTAGGTGCTGGTTATATTGTTAATTCATTCATGATTCTACTGAAAATTATTATGAGGGAGGAACATATGCTTGTAGGAATTGCAATAATATCAAGTTTCCTCTCTATGTGCTTAAAGTTTTGAAGTTATGCTTGTTTTACCTTCCTATGCAAGTTGATTATTGTTCCAATAAGTTGTTTGCTCACAAAATCCCTATGCATAGGAAGTGGGTTAGACTTAAATGTTCTAGTCATATTCTTCATGATGCTCTCTTTATGTTTCAATTCTTATCTTTTATGTGAGCATCATTGAAATCATCATGCCTAGCTAGGGGCTTTAAACGTTAGCGCTTGTTGGGAGGCAACCCAATTTTATTTTAGTTTCTTGCTTTTTGGTTCTGTTTAGGAATAAATAATCCATCTAGCTTCTATTAAGATGTGGTTTTATGTTTTAATTAGTGTTTGTGCCAAGTAGAACCTTTGGGAAGACTTGGGTGAAGTCTTTATGATCATGCTGTAAAAAACAGAAACTTTAGCGCTCACGAGATTAGCTATAACTTTTTACTGGAGAGTGTTATTTAGTTGATTATTTTTGCAGATGATTACTAAAATTCCTCAGGTCCACCAATTTATTTTATAATTTTTGGAGTTAGGGAAGTATTGATAATCTTGCATTCTTTATAGACTGTACTATTTTGGCAGCTTGCTGTTATGTTTGCATTGTTTGCATATGTTTGCTTGTTTAAAGATTCTATTTAAGGATAGGAGTATTAAATATGCAGAGGAATTTATTATGCAATGTTTAATAATAATGTTAGTGATTTGTTACAGTAGAAAATGATAAGGTTTTGCATTGGTTTATACTAACCTATCTCACGAGTTCTTGTTGAGTTTGTTGTGAATGAAGCTTTTGATAAAAAGAGAAACCATGATATGAGAGGAATTAAGGAGACACAAAATTTCAAGCTTGGGGATGCCCAAGGCACCCCAAGATAATATTTCAAGAATTCTCAAGCATCTAAGCTTGGGGATGCCCCGGTAGGCATCCCACCTTTCTTCTTCAACAACTATCGGTTAGTATCAGTTGAGCCTAAGTTTTTGCTTCTTCACACGAGTTGTGCTATCCTTGCAATGTAGTTTTCTTTAGATTTGCTTGCTGTTTGAATAAAGTATCAAGATCTGAAATTATTAAATGGGAGAGTCTTCACATAGTTACATAATTATTCGACTACTCATTGATCTTCACTTATATCTTTCGGAGTAGTTTGTCATTTGCTCTAGTGCTTCACTTATATCTTTTAGAGCACAATGGTGGTTTTATTTTGAAGAAATATATGAACTCTCATTGCTTCACTTATATTATTTTGAGAGTCATTAATAGCATGGTAATTTGCTTAAAATTAATATACTTGGTATTCAAGATATGTGAGACTTTCTCCTTTTTTGTCTTCTCCACACAATCCCCATCATCATATTCTATTCCACCCATAGTGCTATATCCATGGCTCACGCTCATGTATTGCGTGAAGGTTGAAAAAGTTTGAGATTATTTAAGTATGAAACAATTTCTTGGCTTGTCATCGGGGGTATAGAAGTTGGGAACATCTTTGTGTGACGAAAATGAAGCATGGCCTAACTATATGATTTTGTAGGGATGAACTTTCTTTTGCCATGTTATTTTGAGAAGACATGATTACTTTGATTAGTATGCTTGAAGTATTATTATTTTTATGTCAATATGAACTTTTGTCTTGAATCTATCAGATCTGAATATTCATATCACGAGTGAGAGGAATTACATTGAAATTATGCCAAAGTATCACTCCGCATCAAAAATTCTTTTTTATCATTTACCTACTCGAGGACGAGCAGGAATTAACCTCGGGGATGCTTGATACATCTCCAACGTATCTATAATTTTTGATTGCTCCATGCTACTTTATCTACTATTTTAGGCAATATTGGGCTTTATTATCCACTTTTATATTATTTTTGGGACTAACCTATTAACCGGAGGCCCGGCCCAGATTTGCTGTTTTATGCCTATTTTAGTGTTTCGAGGAAAAGGAATATCAGACGGAGTCAAAACGGAACGAAATCAACTGGAGAAGTTATTTTTGGAAGGAAACCCACCTGATGGACTTGGACTCCACGTCAGAAGATACGGGAGGTGCTCACGAGGGTGGGGGCGCACCCACCCCCCCGGGCACGCCCCCTGCCTCGTGGGGCCCCCGTAGCTCCACCGACGTACTCCTTTCACCCATATATACCTACGTACCCTAAAACTTCCAAAACAGAAGTAGATCGGGAGTTCCGCCGCCGCAAGCCTCCAGAGCAACAAAAAACCAATTGGGACCCCTTTCTGGTACCCTGCCGGAGGGGGAACCCATCACCGGTGGCCATCTTCATCATCCCGGCGCTATCCATGACGAGGAGGGAGTAGTTCACCCTCGGGGCTGAGGGTATGTACCAGTAGCTATGTGTTTGATCTCTCTCTCTCTCGTGTTCTCTCTTGTTTTCCATCTATGGCACGATCTTGATGTATCCCGAGCTTTGCTATTGTAGTTGGATCTTATGATGTTTCTCCCCCTCTACTCTCTTGTGATGAATTGAGTTTCCCCTTTGAAGTTATCTTATCAGATTGAGTCTTTTATGAGAACACTTGATGTATGTCTTGGTGATCAACTTGCGGGTTTCGTGACATTGGGAACCTATGCATAGGGGTTGGCACACGTTCTTGACTCTCCGGTAGTAGCTTTTGGGCACTCTGAAGTACTTTTATGTTGGTTGGATGAATCTAAGATTGTGTGATGCATATCGTATAATCATGCCCACGGATACTTGAGGTGACAATGGAGTATCTAGGTGACATTAGGGTTTTGGTTGATTTGTGTCTTAAGGTGTTATTCTAGTACGAACTCTTTTATAGATTGATCCGAAAGAATAACTTTGAGGTGGTTTCGTACCCTACCATAATCTCTATGTTTGTTCTCCGCTATTAGTGGCTTTGGAGTGACTCTTTGTTGCATGTTGAGGGCTTGTTATATGATCTATCTATGTTATTATTGTTGACAGAACTTGCACTAGTGAAAGTATGAACCCTAGGCCTTGTTTCCTATCATTGCAATACCGTTTACGCTCATGTTTATCATTAGTTACCTTGCTGTTTTTATATTTTCAGATTACAAAAACCTTTATCTACCATCCATATTGCACTTGTATCACCATCTCTTCGGCGAACTAGTGAACCTATACAATTTACCATTGTATTGGGTGTGTTGGGGACACAAGAGACTCTTTGTTATTTGGTTGCAGGGTTGTTTGAGAGAGACCATCTTCATCCTATGCCTCCTACGGATTGATAAACCTTAGGTCATCCACTTGAGGGAAATTTGCTACTGTCCTACAAACCTGTGCACTTGTAGGCCCCAACAACGTCTACAAGAAGAAGGTTGTGTAGTAGACATCAACATTCATGGCATAATTTGTACAAATGATCTCATATTGTGCACAAGGGTGCATCTTGGAATTCCAAACAAGGTTGCCTAACGGAGTTTTCATTTTCTTTGCACGGAAAATTCATTTTTCATTTTCCGAGTGCCCGAAATGAGTTATTTTTGTGAAGGACCTACCATATATTTGTTGCAAAATTGGACCAAATCAATTTTCTAAAATACTAGGCCATATTTAATGCACAATTGACCAAATGGTTGGGTGTCAAAAGGTTTGATCCTCCTTTGGTGAAAAAGACAAATTTATGTCGATTCAGTAAGAAGCGGGTCAAATTTGAACTGTAGCTGCCTCATAGTTTGCTATTTATTTTTTCCAAAAATCATTTCTAGGTACATAAGTATCTATTTAATCAGAGAAACATCAAAAGTTTTCCAAGATTCAACCACTAGTTAGGAACGGTCAAGCCCGCCATTTTGACCGCATTTTGAAACGGGCATACAAAATTAAAAAAGAATCAAAAAATTGGAAAACCTTCGCATTGTGTCATTATATGTGACCAAGTTTCCAGGAAAAATAATAAAATTTTAATACGACAATTATGTTTTAAAAGTGTTCTCAGAAATGAGCTATCATGCGTGAAAATTCATGGCTTTCAAGTCAAATGATCTATCTTATGGCCACATTCATGGCATAGTTTGTTCAAACAATCTCATATTATGCACAAGGGCGCATCTTGGAATTCCAAACAAGGTTGCCTAAGGGAGTTTTCATTTTCTTTGCACGGAAAATTCATTTCCATTTTCCGAGTGCCCGAAATGAGTTTTTGTTGTGAAGGACCTACCATATATTTGTTGCAAAATTGGACCAAATCAATTTTCTGAAATAATAGGCCATAATTAATGCACAATTGACCAAATGGTTGGGTGTCAAAAGATTTGATCCACCTCTGATGAAAAAGACAAATTTCTGCCGATTTAGTAGGAAGCGGGTCAAATTTGAACTGTAGCTGCCTCATAGTTTGCTAATTATTTTTTCCAAAAATTATTTCTAGGTACATAAGTATCTATTTAATCAGAGAAACATCAAAAGTTTTCCAAGATTCAACCACTAGCTAGCAACGGTCAAGCTTGCCGTTTTGGCCGCATTTTGAAACGGGCATAAAAAATTCAAAAAAAAACAAAAAAAATTGGAAAACCTTCGCATTGTGTCATATATGTGACCAAGTTTCCAGGAAAAATAATAAAATTGTAATATGGTAATTATTTTAAAAAAGTGGTCTCATAAATGAGCTATCATGCGTGAAGATTAGTGGCTTTCAAGCCATATGATCAATCTTATGGCCACATTCATGGCATAATTTGTACAAATGATCTCATATTGTGCACAAGGGTGCATATTGGAATTCCAAACAAGGTTGCCTAAGGGAGTTTTCATTTTCTTTGCACGGAAAATTCATTTTTCATTTTCCGAGTACCCGAAATGAGTTATTTTTGTGAAGGACCTACCATATATTTGTCGCAAAATTGGACCAAATCAATTTTCTAAAATACTAGGCCATATTTAATGCACAATTGACCAAATGGTTGGGTGTCAAAAGGTTCGATCCTCCTTTGGTGAAAAAGACAAATTTCTGCCGATTCAGTAAGAAGCGGCTCAAATTTGAACTGTAGCTGCCTCATAGTTTGCTATTTATTTTTTCCAAAAATCATTTTTAGGTACATAAGTATCTATTTAATCAGAGAAATATCAAAAAAATTCCAAGATTCAACCATTAGTTTGGAACGGTCAAGCCCGCAATTTTGACCGCATTTTGAAACGGCCATACAAAATTCAAAACAAAAAGACAAAAAATTGGAAAACCTTCGCCTTGTGTCATTATATGTGACCAAGTTTCCAGGAAAATTAATAAATTTTAATACGACAATTATGTTTTAAAAGTGTTCTCAGAAATGAGCTATCATGCGTGAAGATTAATGGCTTTCAAGCCACATGATCAATCTTATGGCCACATTCATGGCATACTTGGTACAAATGATCTCACATTGTGCACAAGGGTGTATCTTGGAATTCCAAACAAGGTTGCCTAAGGGAGTTTTCATTTTATTTGCATGGAAAATTCATTTTTCATTTTCCGAGTGCCCGAAATGAGTTATTTTTGTGAAGGACCTACCATATATTTGTTGCAAAATTGGCCCAAATCAATTTTCTAAACTACTAGGCCATATTTAATGCACAATTGACCAAATGGTTGGGTGTCAAAAGGTTTGATCCACCTTTGGTGAAAAAGACAAATTTCTGCCGATTCAATAAGAAGCGAGTCAAATTTGAACTATAGCTGCCTCATAGTTTGCTATTTATTTTTTTCCAAAAATCATTTGTAGGTACATAAGTATCTGTTTAACCAGAGAAATATCAAAAGTTTTCGAAGATTCAACCACTAGTTAGGAACGGTCAAGCCCGCCGTTTTGACCGCATTTTGAAACGGGCATAAAAAATTCAAAAAAATCTAAAAAATTGGAAAACCTTCGCATTGTCTCATTATATGTGACCAAGTTTCTAGGAAAATTAATAAAATTTTAATACAACAATAGTTTTTTAAAAATGGTCTAAGAAATGAGCTACCACGTGTGAAGATTCATGGCTTTCAAGCCAAATGATCTATGTTATGGCCACATTCATGGCATAGTTTGTTCAAACAATCTCATATTGTGCACAAGGGTGCATCTTGAAATTCCACACAAGGTTGCCTAAGGGAGTTTCTATTTTCTTTGCACGAAAAATTCATTTTCTATTTTCTGAGTGCCCGAAATGAGTTTTTGTTGTGAAGGACCTACCATATATTTGTCGCAAAATTGGGCCAAATCAATTTTCTAAAATACTAGGCCATATTTAATGCACAATTGACCAAATGGTTGGGTGTCAAAAGCTTTGATCCACCTCTGATGAAAAAGACAAATTTCTGCCAATTTAATAGGAAGCAGATAAACCTTGAACTGTAGCTGCCTCATAGTTTGCTATTTATTTTTCCAAAAATTATTTTTAGGTACAATAGTATCTTTTTAATCAGAGAAACATCAAATATTTTCCATGATTCAACCACTAGCTAGGAACGGTCAAGCCCGCCGTTTTGAGCGCATTTTGAAATGGGCATAAAAAATTCAAAAAAAAATGGAAAACCTTCGCATTATGTCATATATGTAACCAAGTTTCCAGGAAAAATAATAAACTTTTAATATGACAATTATTTTCAAAAAAGTGTTCTCAGAAATGAGCTATGACGCGTGAAGATTCATGGCTTTCAAGCCACATGATCAATCTGATGGCCACATTCATGGCATAGTTTGTTCAAACGATCTCATATTGTGCACAAGGGTGCATCTTGGAATTCCAAACAAGGTTGCCCAAGGGAGTTTTCATTTTTCTTTGCACGGAAAATTCATTTTCCATTTTTGAAGTGCCCGAAATGAGTTTTTCTTGTGAAGGACCTACCATATATTTTTTGCTAAATTGGGTCAAATCAATTTTATAAAATACTAGGCCATATTTAGTGCACAATTGAACAAATGGTTAGGTGTCCAAAGCTTTGACCCACCTCTGGTGAAAAAGACAAATTTCTGCCGATTTAGTAGGATGCGGGTCAAATTTGAACTGTAGCTGCCTCATAGTTTGCTATTTATTTTTTCCAAAAATCATTTGTAGGTACATAAGTATCTATTTAATCATAGAAACATCAAAAATTTTCCAAGATTCAACCACTAGCTAGGAACGGTCAAGCCCGCCGTTTTGACCACATTTTGAAACGGGTATAAAAAATTCAAAAAAAAATCAAAAAATTGGAAAACCTTCGCATTGTGTCACTACATGTGACCAAGTTTCCAGGAAAAATAATAAGATTTTAATACGACAATTATTCTAAAAAGTGTTCTCAGAAATGAGTTATCATGCGTGAAGATTCATGGATTTCAAGCCAAATGATATATCTTATGGCCACATTCATGGCATAGTTTGTTCAAATGATCTCATATTGTGCAGAAGGGTGCATATTGGAATTCCAAACAATATTGCCTAAGGGAGTTTTCATTTTCTTTGCACGGAAAATTCATTTTCCATTTTCCGAGTGCCCATAATGAGTTTTTTTTGTGAAGGACGTACCATATATTTGTTGCAAAATTGGACCAAATCAATTTTCTAAAATACTAGACCATATGTAATGCACAATTGACCAAATGGTTGGGTGTCAAAAGGTTTGATCCACCTCTGGTGAAAAAGACAAATTTCTGCCGATTCAGTAGGAAGTTGGTCAAATTTGAACTATAGCTGCCTCATAGTTTGCTATTTTGTTTTTCCAAAAATTATTTCTAGGTACATAAGTATCTATTTAATAAGAGAAATATCTAAAGTTTTCCAAGATTCAACAACTAGCTTGAACGGTCAAGCCCGCCGTTTTGACCGCATGTTGAAACGGGCATAAAAAATTCAAAAAAATCAAAAAATTGGAAATCTTAGCATTGTGTCATTATATGTGACCAAGTTTCCAGGAAAAATAATAAACTTTTAATACGGCAATTATTTTAAGAACGTGTTCTCAGAAATGAGCTATCATGCGTGAAGATTCATGGCTTTCAAGCCACATGATCAATCTTATGGCCAAATTTATGGCATAGTTTGTTTAAATGATCTCATATTGTGCACAAGGGTGCATATTGGAATATCAAACAATGTTGCCTAAGAAAGTTTTCATCTTCTTTGTACAAAAAAATCCTTTTCCATTTCCCGAGTACCCAAAATGAGTTTTTGTTTGTGAAGGACCTACCATATATTTGTTGTAAATTTGGACGAAATAAATTTTCTGAAATACTAGGCCATATTTAATGCACAATTGACAATATGGTTGGGTGTCCAAAGCTTTCGATTCACCTCTAGTGAAAAAGACAAATTTCTGCATATTCATTTTCCTTTTTTCTGGTTCCCAAAATGAGTTTTTTTGTGAAGAACCTACAAATATTTGTTGTAAAAAAATTCTCCATTTTGAAGAATATTAGACCACATTTTTATGAACAAATTTGTGCACACTAGAAACATTTTTTATAGATATTAAACGGTTTTTAGTTACATCATTAACATTTTTAATAAATATTTTGATGTTTAATAGTTTGAACATATGTCTTCATTTTTTAGGACACATTGTACATATTGTTTATATATGTTTAACTTTTTTCAAATACATGATTAACATATTTTCATATATTCCTAACAAAAAAATATCTTTTCATACATACCTTTTGATGTATATATATTTGTTTTTATACATTGTACATTTTTGTATATACATATAGAACATTGTTGAGATTGGTTAGAAAAATTTAAATACACGATTAACATTTTTAGAAAATCTTATTTTGCTATCTACTTTTCCATACATATATATATATATATATATATATATATATTGTAAAATTTTCATATATACGTACTGATGATTATTTTTGCATACACATGAAACCTTTTTTTATACATATTTAATATTATTAATGATTATCATTTTTTATATGCATGAAACTTTTCAAATACACACATTTAGTTTTTCAAACGCATGATTACATTTTCTAAAATACGTATTAACATTAAAAAAATTTGAATTACACGTTTAGTTTTATAATTGCTAAACCATATAGCAAGATTCACGAAGGAGTTCATTATTTTCCTATTCTAATGAAAAATTTGTTATTTTCCCATTTTCGTTTAGCCGAATATATGTATTTTTTGAGTAATATGAGGGCATCCCACATTTCTTCTTGGATGTGTCAAGGCATACATGACACACATATTTTTTTTAAAGGAGGTGGCCTCGTTCAATCGAGGCCCAAGCCCACCTTGAGTGACACCTTAAGTACCAATGCATCCACGTTCACAATCTCATGACCATTTATATTGGTCGTAATCAGATAGAAAGAAGGTCGTTGACCACTCTTGTCTGCTTTATGACCATTTGGTGTAAGGCAATTCAGGGTTTGAGCCCTTCCAAGCGAAATGGCCATGGATTTACGACCAATTCAGCCGGGGTCACTGAGCGAAGGTCAAAGTTGACATATTTCTTGTAGTGAGAGAGGTTTCATCGGACCACTACGAAAGAAAAAATCTACAACCGTCTTGGAAAGCTTCAACCGTCGAATTGAAAAGCTTCAACCAGTTTAATAGAAAGCTTCAGCCGGCTTTACAGAAAGCTTCAACCCACAAGTACACAATAAAAAAGTTGCAAACGTTGCATGAAAAGCTTCAACTGTATTTTTGAAAAGCTTCAACCCAACAACAATGGCACATCACCATTGATGCAATGGCTTCACGGCGGAGATACAATGATGACGAAACTCTTGGGACCGACGGTGAGCTACTTGAAGGCTTCGTCGGAGACGCGGCCGTCGACGAAGAACGGCGTTGCTACAAGCTGGATGGGGCGGCACTCCTTCCCCGGAACTGCGACTTTCGCCGGCAGGAGCTGCTTGCGGCGGAGCCGGCGAAAGCCACGCTGGGAGCAGGCGACGCTGACGGCGACGGGCGCGAGAGCCCTGCCTTTTCCTTGAAGGCGTTGACCGGCAGGAAGAAGAAAGAGTGGGTTGAGATGCAGATCTGACGGACCCAATGCACTGCATAGGGTGGCTGGGCGGGCGTGGATTTTTAGAGCTTAGGCTCACAGACACTCTATCCATACCCTCCAATATAGCTTTGAGATCTGTGTTAGACAACTAACTTACTGCATAAAAATTTCTCTTTTTTGTTGCTTCCAAATAAAACAACATATGAACTTCAAACTTTGCAAGATAGCAAAACATTCTTACTACAATGAGATAAAAAACTTATAGATTTTTTTGACGGATATTAATATACAAAATGGGATTTTCTTTATTAAAAAATGTTACTTTAATACTTATGATGGACGAAAAAATCTGGAAGTTTTTTCTCTCATTGTAGTAAGAATATTTTGCTATCTTGCAAAGTTTTAAGTTCATACGTTGTTTTATTTGGAAGAAACAAAAAAGAGAAAAGTTGTTGCACGAATCGCGATGCGGAAATGGATGGCTAGATAAGAGGGTGCACCTAAGCCTAAGCTCCATGGGATATTTTCCGTGGCTGGGGCATGAGCCGGCGCCTAGCGGTCGCCTTGTATAATTAGGGGAATAGCCGAATAGGGGATACGTGGGCATGGGATGGACTCCTTGCGTGACCAAAGGGCCCTTTGAATCTTTGAAGCTTCTCAACCCTGCGATGCATCACGAATCCATGGCCTAGGAGTCGTCTGACGAAACGAAGCAATCAGACGTGTGAGGTAAAGCGTTTCCCAAAAGTATATGCATGCCTAACGGAATCGTTAATCTAGGGTTTGAAGCCGTAATTACGGTTACGGTGAGCTTTTTAACTCCGAGAAAAGAAAAATCTAACCTTCAATCTCCATCCTCTCCGTTGGAGACATTGCTATCCTCGCCGCCATTGTCTGCCACATCCCCCATCCGCTTCGACTCTGATGCCTGCTCGTCCCTGACGGCAACATCCAGCAGGCCAGTCTTCGCTAATTCGTCCCTGATTTTACTTTGGTCGATGCAATTCCTTCCGATTGCTCTTTGGAAAAATTCTGCCACTGCATATCGATCGGAAAAAAGATACATTGTGATTCCTATTTTGCCCGTCTTACACGCAGATAAATTTATCTTAGCAGGCCAGTGCATGGAAAAGAAGGTGTATTTGTTCTGAGAGGACGGCGAGATCGATACGGTGGCGGCGATGGAGCTTCAACATCTGCCCCATGTAAGGATCCACATGCCACATACACACTCCAACAAATAGTATGTATATATGATCAGCTACCTAGCTAGCTATCAGCCTTACAAAATCCTGACGAGATTGATAGGATGATGCCAAGCTAGCTATGTGTTACTGTAACAACTGATTATCTGAATACTAGTACTACATATTTGACACCACTGCTTGGCTTCTGGTACTCATCAATTACAGGATGTTCTGCGTGACATACTGTCGCGGCTATCACTCAAACAAGCCACGAGGATGGGCATGCTATTCCGTGAGTGGAGACGGCTAGGGATATACCCCCCGGACATGGTCTTCAGTCTTCACCACGGACACCTTCTTCGACCCCAACAATGCAGCTAACCAGGCAAGCATAGCCGCTGAAGCTGTCGTTATAAGGCGTCGCATGACCCCCGAATTCATAGCCAATGTGGGCAATGTGCTGCGCCCACTGTGGTCTACTCCCACTACTACCACCACCCTGGATAGGTTTGTTGTCAAGTATGGTCTTCGCAGATGCCATGCACATCATGTCGACGGATGGATCCACGTTGCCACCATGTCAAGGGCCAAGCATATTGCTCTCGATTTCACCGTGGGAGGGGACATCACCAGCGAAGATAACAAATACATCTTCCCTCTGTGCAAGCTCGGTGGCCCAAATGGCTCCTCCGTTGAGTCTCTTGATCTCGCCAATGTATGTCTAGCGGTGCCGGCCCCCGGTTTCCTCGGCATCTCAAACCTCAAGGAACTCAAGCTACGTGCTGTGTCCATCAATGGAGAAGTTCTTCACTGTCTGCTGCTAGGCTCTGTTCTTCTAGAGCGTTTAACCATCAAGAATTGCTTATTCTCAAGTCTTTGTACACTACACAGTGCCATTAGAAACCTCAAGGAACTCAGCCTATCTTCTGTGTACTCCATCAATGGGGAAGGTCTCCGATGCCTGCTGCTGGGATGTGCTCTTCTCGAGAGCTTAAGCATTGAGACCATCCACTGCTTGAAAGGTTTCAGTATACGGCAGGAACTTCGCCGGCTGAAGTACCTGAAAGCAGTGGCGAATCTAGCACCAAATTGAAGGGTAGGCTCAGAACATCAACTTTCTAAGTCTAATTAGAAAATGCATTGCAATTTACATGTTAAACACTTTAGTAAAATTGTCAACTAGTATGTTTAGTTGAAATAGGATATTTGGAGGGTAGGCTTCAGCCTATTGAAGCCCCCCTAGTGGAATCGCCACTGCCTGAAAGTATGCATGTGTCAGCTGAAATCAATAGAGTTACATGCTCCGAATCTTACGACGTTCGTGTTCGATGACCCCCTGCCACAGATCGTGTTCACTGGTTCTCAAAAGTTGCTGGAGGCAACCATTGCGTTGCGGAGGAAATTGACAGGATTGGATGAGTACATTGACGATCCTTTTGACTACACTTTGGCTGAGCTTCCAACTATTGTTCCTCATGTGCACAAACTACTTCTACATATGAGTGTTGAAGCCAAGGTTAGTTTACGTCAAAAAGAGTGCTTGTTCATTTGGTGGTTTCAGTAGCTACCATCACAATGAATATCACTAAATGATTTAGTTTACACAGACGAGCATTTCAATTGGCCCCATCGTTCGATCAGTAACAAACTAATCTATAACCATGCTATGTTATCGTTTCAGGAGAGGAGATTCACCAAATCCCACACCGGCTTCATCAATCTGAGGCATCTTAACTTAAACCTATTTATGTATGTCAATAAAAACTATACAAGTTGTGTAGTTGGGTTGGTTAATCTCTTGGAATTAGCACCTCTGCTGGAAGAACTGGAACTGCACGTAAGTTATTCAGTCACTATTTCATCCATAGCCCTCTCCCTGTTCAGAATTTAAGTTTTGCTTAGACTCATTAAGACAAGCTTTGACTAACAAGTACTTTGTCATTTGACATAAAATTGGTGGCATTATATTTGCATTCAAAGATAATTGCTTGTATATGGTTGCGATTTCATATCACATAAACATATAAACCACATATTAGTAGATTAAACGTTAGTCAATTATTTTGCTTAACGAATCAAAGTTTACGTCCTATATTTCCATGGGAGAATGCCAATACTTTTTTTTGCGGGGAATACCATTTCTATCTGCTTTGCAATTGAATGTATGATCCGTTTTGGTAGAGATAATGAAATGTGTATATGGTTCACATCACTTTGTATGCATGCAGATGGATTATTTCCTCTGGAACTCTGATCCTACCTTGCGTACAGTGACTGCCACAGCAGGGCATCCGCATCGTCACCTTAAGAGCGTCCATATGACTGGATTTCATTCTGTGGTGGCGTTAGCCGAGTTCGCGCTCTACATTCTTGAAAATGCTACTGTTCTTGCGCGCATGGTTGTTGACCCAATGGTGAGGATTAAACTTAATGCAATCCACGATTTTTATTCAACAATTAAGGGCGGCAGCAACAGCAACCAGGAGAAGCATACTCCTACTGGTTGTTATAAGCAAGAAAGAAATAACAAGATCAGAATGTTCGTTAAAGAACATCTTCTCAGAGAGGAGTTTCGTCATGCCCTCACCATTTTATGAACTACATGAAACCCCGCTCCTTGCTGCGGGGTGTTTGGTTATGACCAGGTAAGATCCGCCGAGATCCCCGTGAAGGTTATCTCCAAATATGAACCTAAATCAAATACTATATAATGCTAACTCAAGTAATTACAGGAGCTCTGGGGAAGCATCGAGGCAGCAACGAAGCATCCCATCCTCATCTCCTTGAGCTCGCGTCGCTCTAGATAATCTTAAAGTTTTTTATGATGTTCATGAATTTTGTATGTTGTTTGCCACAATGATGAACTTTGTATGTTGATTATGATGTTGGCGATGATTGGTTAATTATGTGAACTTTCACAAATTTATGTTATTCACTTCCTATGTCTATATGTAATGCAATATCCATTTCAAAACTCTGATCGAATATTGTTTAGCGTCAAATTCCACCACTACCTCATAGTTTTTTCCCCATGTTTGATCACAGTTTTTTCCCCACCTCCCCCAGGTTTAGCGTAAAATAGTTTAGCGTCGAAATCCACCCATCGATTTTCCTGCCTCCCCCACCTGCCGCTCGTGTCGGCTCTTGATGCCCACACTAAGTCGGTCACACTTGATGATCTGTTGGCTCAGATCAGGAATTTTGATCCGTGTGTGGCGATGTTCCACGGCAGCGGCAACAACATTGTGCAAGTCCTCCGCCAATGTCGTCACTCGTGGTGGTTTTCGCCACCGTGGCCCACCACGCGGCAAGAACAAGGGCAAACATCGGAGGCAACTTCAGCAACATCAACGGCGGCGGTGCCCCTCATGTCCGGCGTCCCCTTCTTCGGGCCCGTCGGTCATTTCTTCGTCTGGCCCCATGTCGTTATTGGTTGTCCCGTCGACGTCCTCATCAACATCTTCATTTATTCACCGAGTATAGCCATACATGAAACCATGCATGAGCAGGTGCGCTTTCAAACGGCCACCCGAAAAGGGGCCGATCTAGACTCCTTTGCATTTTTGACACATATTTTATCTTGTTGCGGTTATTTTGAAACATGTCGGCCGCAGTGGCTCGCAAGTATCTCTCCACCATCCTTCCATTGTCCTGCATCATTGCCTGCGCTGAATAAGCAAAAGAATTATAACCATGCATGCATCAACCTTTCCTAAAAATAGGGCATATCTGTGGTCATTCTGTTCAATTCAAGATCCATAATACAAGATAGATTAGTTGTCATTTTAGTTTTGTTTAAGTTCAGTTTTTGCTCCCATTTTAGTTGAGTTCTGCTAGAGAGCAACATTCGGCATTCAGTTTTTGCGCATGCACAATGCATACTGGGACACTCATTTTTCTGTCTTGACATTTTTCAAGCAAACACTGAAAACATTTTTTTTGCCATTAAACTATTTTCTTTCCATACTAAATTTGGTAAAATTAGCGACTTGGGGGTTGAACTATTCTTCTTTGTTTTCCTTTTTCTTTTGTTGACTGGATCCACTATTACATGAAGCGCCAAAACGAACCACTCACCTCCCTGGACTCATCACTTTCTTTTATTTATTCTTCAGCTTATATTCAGCCTATCAGTTACTCCCTCTGATCCAAAATAGAAAGTGTCATTGCTTTAGTTCAGATTAATTTTAAATTTGAACTGAAGTCACGACACTTTTTTTTGGATCATATGGAGTATTTAATTACTTTCATTCATGTATGTAGTTCACTTTATTACTATTAGTCTTGTCAATTGTTTCCGGTCATTTCCGTTGTTCTACATTTTGAGACCATATTCAGTCATAAGTCCTATGTATGGGTCGGTCTCTCATTGTTACTATGATTAGGCTCTGTCTTTTCAGGTGTCAATTATTTATATAGGGAGTGGCAACAATTGTATCCTTGTGAAAATCAAAGCATGCATAGGTTCAGTTTTTTCAGACAAAACATCCATATATGCACAAACATTGGCATGCATAGGTTCTCGCCGAAAACAACGACCGACTTTCATGTCAGAGAGCTGGTTGGCAAGCAAGTGATCGTGGTGCTCGGAGGAGGCAGGTAGCTAACATTGGCATCAGAACCTAGGGTTATGCTAAAGAAGATGCCGAAGAACGACGTTGTCGGCAGTGGATCCAAGACACCCGAGGAGACCTCGACTGAGGAGACGCGCGCAACCGGGATGTAAGTTGGGCACACTGCGCTCCGTGTGTTTGTCCATCACCTCCTTTCCCCTTCTCACGCGGACCAACTACCCCAGTTATTCCCTCCCGATGAAGGTCATCATGAAGGCTCAACACATGTGGAAAGCAACGAAAATCAGTGAGGTTGAGTTTGCAAAGGACCAGCTGGCATGGAGGCAATTCTTTGCTCCGTCCCACCGGAGATGCAGCCCACCCTTGCAGCCAGGAAGACTGTGAAGGAGGCATGGGACACTATCAAGACCCTACGCATTGATGCAGACCACGTGTGGGAGTTGAAGGCGCGGACATTTTGCCTCCAGTACGAGGATAACAAGGTCAAGGAGCAAGTCGACGACTTCGCCATGTGCCTACGAGGTTTCACAAATGAGTTCACGAGGCTCAGATATTGAATCGACGACAAGAGCGTGCTACTGAAGCTTCTCCGAGTCGTCGACAAGTAGTACAAGCAGTTGTATTGGTCCATCGAGAGCTTGGTTGATCTTTCCACCATCTCTATGGAGGAATTGGTCGGCCGACTGAAAGTTGTTGAGGAGCGCGTCATGAATCGAGCGAGAGTTCTAGTGGTTGACTGCTGCCCACTTAGGAGCAGTGAAACGCGCCCTTGAAGCAGCATGAACGTGATGGTTCTTCTTCCAGTGGGGGGAGCTCCTCCATGGGAACCTACTTCCATGGCCATCGATCCACGCAACTCAAACCAAAGAAAGAAATACCTTTGACTAGAGCATTCCACCTGAGTTTGATATTGACGTTTATGCTTCGATCAAGTTGAAAGACCATCTTAATCATGTTTTGCTTTCGCTACTGACCTACTGTGAACACATTACAACCAAGATTTGGATGAAAACGATTACATAACGTTTAGTGTGTAGCAAAAATGTAGCAGCAATAGGGTGTTGCGAAGGACATTTGCTCGCCTAGCGGAGTAGAATAAGAATTCCTGCATCAGAGATGTGACAATCGCCGGAAATGTCCCGTTGCCGCCACTAGTGAAGTGGTCGGCATTTCGCTATAGCACCGATCCCCTCTCCATGGTGATCATGCAGCAGCTCCCCCCAGTGCTCCCGCAAGCAGCAGCAAATGCATCTCCACCGGGGCGTCAACACTGTTAGAAGGGAGAGAGGGATTTGGTGGAATAGTGTGTTGTATTGCTTGAGCCTCATGGGCATATATATAGGAGTGCAAAGACCAACATGGAGTACAAGACAAGGCTGGACCAAATCCTAGTCTATCCTATACTTCCTAATAATCCTTATACTCAACATACCCCCGCAGTCACAACGGTAGCGACGCAGACGGTGAAACTGGAGAAGAATCCGAAGGCAAGCTAACGGACACCCCCCCCCCCCCCCCCACGGTCGATGCATCGCGAAGTCGTGGCTGGAGTGAAAACCGACGAGGTTGCTCAAGCAGGCGGTAGCCCTTTGTGCCGTTTGTCGATGTAGCCAAGAGCGTGGGTGGTGGAGCCGTGGTCGAGGTAGCCGTGTGAAGAAGGCCATGGTCGATGTCGAGTCAGGGTAGCCGGTGTCGAGGAAGTCGCCGTGGAGCCGCGAGCGCAAGGAGGCGCCGAGTTAGTCGTGGGCACAGTGGTGTCGAAGTAGTGGTGTGCCAGGACAGAGTTGATGTTGACGACGCGTCGCGCCGGGGTTGCCAACCCTTGGGACACATCGTAGACGAAGGCACGCGTCGGTGTTGCCAGCACCGGACATGCGCAGACGGACGAAGACGAAGTTGACGAAGCGCCGCACCAGGCTTGCCAGGCCCGGGGACACGTCATGGACGAAGGCACGCGGCGGTGTTGCCAGCACCGGGCATGCGTAGACTTGGACCTGCACAAGCTATACGCCATGTCGAAGAAGTCGGGGTAGATGACGGCGACGCTGGCGACGGGCTGGTGCTGGATGAAGACGAACGGGGTGGACGGGCGGCGGCGGCGGCTACGGGGGTAGCGGTGGCGGCGGCCGAAGAAGAGCGGCAGCTAGGTTATGAGCGCGGTGGCGATGCTCGAAGTAGGCGAAGAACCCTGACAGCGTGACGAAGACCGGTGCGGACGATGGTGTTCCCGCGCCAAAGGAGGTGGTGCGGTGCATGCCACGGGAAGTCGAAGCGCGGGGGCGGCCGTGGACCGCGGGCCGCGGCGCTACGGCCCGAAGGGGCGACGCAGCGGCGGCGGGCAGGTTGGGGCGACGACGGAAGACCTCGGGACGGTCGCAGGGACCGCGGGCCGCGGTGCTACAGCCCGAAGGGGCGGCGCAGCGGCGGAGCGCGGGGTGGTGCAACCACGTGGACGGCCTTGAGACGGCGGCGTGGACCGCGTGCCACGCTCGCTACGGCCCCATGGGGCGACGCAGCGGCGGTGCGAGGGTCGGTGCAGCCACGGGGACGGCCTGGAGCGGACGGCCTCGGGGCGGTGGTAGACCGCGGGCCGTGGCACGACGGCCCGAAGGGGCGACGCAGTGGTGACGCGGGTCGGTGCAGCCGGGAGAAGAACCACGGGACGGCGGCGCTGCGGCCCGACGGGGCGACGCAACGGCAGCCCGTTGCTCGATCGGCGGAGGGGCGCGCTGAATTCAGAGACGATCTTCACGGGACCTGCGGAGGCGCGCGTAACTGGCGGGCCAGGTCGGTCGCGCGGCATAGATGAGGCGGATCGCGGCGGCGGGCGGGTGATCAATCCGATCGCGTGCGAGGTCGGGGACGCCGCTCGGTGGAGACGGGGTGGCGGCGGAGTCCGAGATGAAGCCGGCGACGGCGGGCGGCAGGGCGGCTATGATTGGCCGCCGCATGGCGCGAGGCCGCCGGATCGGGGTGATGCAGGAGTCCCGGTCGGAGCAGGGCAGTGACGGTCGGCGTAGATCGACCGACGGGCCGACGCGTGAACGGCGGCGATGAAGGGCCGCCACATGACGCGAGGCCGCCGGGTCGGGGCGACCGGTGGGCAGACGCGCGGACGACGCGCGAGGCCGCCGGGTCGGAGCGACCGGCGGGCAGACACGCGGACGACGCGCGAGGCCGCCGGGTCAGTGAAGGAGCCTGCCGGTCGCGCCGGTGTCGGAGTAGAGGTGCGGGGTGTCGACGACGGCGGTGGGCGACGCAAACCGATCCAGTGGATTGGAAAACCAAAAAGTAGACACCGATCAAAGCGACCGGCGAAAGAGAGAAAATCCGGATCAAAGGATCGGGAAAAAGACTCTCTAGGGCAGCTGGCCAACACGGCCGGCGGACGAACCCTAGGTACGGGCGGCGCGGCCCCCGGCGGCGGTCATGGAGGCCGACTGTCCCGGGGGCGGCGCGCAGGTGCGGAAGCGGCGGCGGCTAAGGTTTAGGATCGACTTGCTCTGATACCATGTTAGAAGGGAGAGAGGGATTTGATGAAATAGTCTGTTGTATTGCTTGAACCTCATGGGCATATATATAGGAGTACAAAGACCAATTTAAAGTACAAGACAAGGCTGGACCAAATCCTAGTCTATCCTATACTTTCTAATAATCCCTATAGTCAACAAACACAACACCTTCTACTCCCGGTTCTTGGTGGCGACATGACGATACAAGGTCCTCCGCACGCTTGACACCAACACTACATGTGCCGTTCTGCTATCTAGACGCAGCCCCAACAGCGGCCTCCTGCGCGAGGCATGGGGACACGGATTCGAGATGAGGATGGCTACGGAGCTCGCGATCACTGAATCTAGAGCGACATCATCGTTAGTGATGTCGAGCAGGAGCTACGACAGCTCGGTTACACAATGACGGCGACACGTGGGTTGAGAGAGCTGAGGATGAGATCTCTGTCGCCAAGAACAGAGAATGAAGGAGAGGCGGATGGGTGCGCGGCGGCGGTGTACCTTGGGGTGGCGGAGGTTGCGACTGCTCCTTGCTAGTGACGAATGGGAGCGGCACCGGCCACCAGCATCATCAATGTGGTGTATGAGACCGCATCACAGGGTGGGAGCCGAGCACATCTACACAGGTGAGCAAATAAGTGTGGATGGGAGGACGGTAGGACTTGACAGCACCATCATATTTGTTCGGCATGAAAAATACTCTTTGGAGCTCTTTTTTAGAACATAGACGTCAGGGACGTCCAACTTTAAATTAATAAAGCCCTCAACATAGGCAGCGTACATAAACGAACAACCAAACATACTGAGGTCACCATGTTCTAAGGCATGCCACAATGGTCACGACGGCGAGATAAAGTGCAGTACATGGCCTAACCAGCCAAACTAACAAGCACGCAGGCTCGGGGGGATCCAACACCAAAAGGACTGCCCATCCCTATGAGGCAGCAGACGAAGGAGACGGAGCTCGAGACGCTGAGTAGACGGAGCGAAGTCGTGCGATAGCTTGTCGGTGGAGATCAGAGTCCTGTTGCCTTCCCAGCGGAGCCCACTGCTGCAAGAATAAGATGCATTTGAATATAACATCAGCGGGGTGAGAGGGAAACACTCCCTCAATAGTAAGCTTGTTACAAATGTTCCATAAGGCCCATAACATGGCCGAGGCATACGTCCACATGATCCGGCGCAGAGAGCCCTGGATCGAGGATAAGAGTGACACGAGCTCAGAGCGTGAGCGTGGATCCCAATCTACCCCAGCGGCCTCACGGACCGCACTCCAAGCAAAGCGCGCCAAAGGACACCGGAAGAACGCGTGGTCAGCATCTTCCGTGTCAGCACACAAAGCACAAGGGCCGGAAGCGGGGCCATTGCGCTTAGCTATATTGATAGAGGTAGGAAGGCGATCTTGGCATAGTTGCCATAGGAAGACCTTAATCTTTAGCGGGATTCGCGCCTTCCAAAGCCCCGTGGCTGCCATAGGAGAATGGCCGCGACATAACTCGCGATACAGGGGCTTGACAGTGAACTTGCCAGAGCCCGAAAGTCTCCAAGAGACCACGTCTGCGGAGTCCGACAGACGCACATTTGCTAACAGAGCCCGAAGGCGATCCCAATCTTCCAGCTCCGGCCCCACAAGCTCTCTTCTGAAGTGTATAGGGGGCGGAGTGGCACTAAGGGCCGAAGCAACCAATTGGTTGGGCTCAACCGCAATGGAATAGAGATGGGTGAACACCAACCAAAGAGGTTGCTGGTCTATCCAAACGTCATGCCAAAAACGCGTGGAGCGGCCGTTATTAACCGTGAACCTCGCACCCCTGGCGAAGTATGGTTTGAGGGCTTGGATGGAGGTCCAGAATGGGGACCCCTGAGGTGTTGCCTCAAAGAAATTCCCTTGTGGGAAATACTTGGCACGAAGGAGGTCAATCCAGAGGCCGGTCCCTCCCCGGGACAACTTCCAGATCCACTTGCACATAAGCGCTATGTTCATCAGCTTAGAGTTGATGATCCCGAGCCCCCCCTGGGCTTTAGGTCTGCAAACAGCTTGCCACTTAACCATGTGGTACTTCCGTTTAGGGCCCGCTCCTTACCAAAAGAAATGTGCCCGCGGTGTGTCCATTTTCGTGTGGACCCCAGCAGCCAACAAGAACATACCCATGGCAAACATTGGTAGGGATGAGAGGCTGGAGTTGGTAAGGATTAGTCTTGCTCCTGAAGACATAAATAGGCCTCTCCACGGACATACCCGGTCCGCCACCTTAGTGGTGAGAGGTTCCCAATTGGCAATTGAGCATTTCTTCTTTGCGATTGGGAGGCCGAGGTAGGTAGACGGAAACTTCCCAATTTTGCAATTAAGCAAGTTGGTAACCCGTTCACTTTCGGCCGCGTCCATCCCTATGGACACCACTTCACACTTTTGGAAGTTAATTTTTAGCCCGGACATGAGTTCAAAACACAGCAAGATGGCCTTAACCGTTGCGATACTGTGAGCGTCCGGTTCAAAAAGGAGAAGAGTGTCATCCGCATACTGCAAGTGTGACACGCCTCCTGGGATCAGGTTACCGACCACTCCCCTAATGTGGCCAGCTGCGCGAGCTTTGTCTAGCATGGCGCCCAGGGCGTCCGCCACAAAGTTGAAAAGCAACGGTGAGGCTGGGTCCCCTTGACGTAGCCCACGCTTGTTGCGGAAGAAGTTCCCTACTTCTCCATTCACCGCTATCGCCGTTTGGCCTCCCGAGACCAATTGCATCATACGGTGAACCCAAACCGACCAAAATCCTCGATCCAAAAGGATTTGTCAGAGGAACTCCCAGTTCACTCAATCGTACGCCTTCTCAAAATCTAATTTTAAAAGAATCGCCGGCTGGCGAGTGCGTTTGAGCGAGTGAACGATTTCTTGGAGGGCCAGCGGTCCCTCCAAAATGTTGCGACCACGGATAAAAGCCGACTGATTCCTACTAATAATACGATGAGCTACGGAGATAAGCGCGTAGAACAAGCTTTAGAACAAATCTTAAATGGGACATTGATAAGCGCTATTGGGCGGAAGAGTCTAATGTTGTCCGCGCCCTGGACTTTGGGGATAAGAGAAAGAACCCCAAAGTTAAGGCGGGAAATATCTACTGTACCACGCATAAACCCGTTACATACTTCGAAAACAGGTCCTTTGAGCACTTGCCAAAACCTTTTGAACATCGCCACCGGCCACCCATCCGGTCCCGGGGCGGTGTCAGATTTCATCCCAAGGGCGGCCTGGTCGATCTCCTGGGGAAGGAAGGCGAGGCCCAAGCCTTCATTCTCCTCATCCGTGACCCGCAGCGCGGTATCCCAAACATTCGACCGCAGCCGAGCCCAGGCCTCCTCCCTGGAGCCCATCAACTGGATGTAAAAGTCGTAAATATGTCGAACAATATCCTGTTGACGCAAAAGGAGCCCCTGCTCAGATTGCAGTCTTAGGATGGCGCATTTACGGCGCCGGCCGTTAGCATAGGCATGGAAATATTGTGTATTCGCGTCCCCCTTGAGCGTCCACTTGATTCCACCACGCCTACGCCAGTACTCCTCCTCAGCACGTAGGAGGGCCTCAACTTGGGCCTCTACAGCGTAGCGCTGGGCCCAGTCTTGCTCCGAGAAGGCCTGAGAGTCCACAGCTGCATCCATACGGGCGAGGTCCGCGACCAAACGTGCACGGAGCAGCTTATCCTCACGACCCTGGTTTGCCCCCAGCCTTTTAGGGCCGCACGCATCCCCGCCCCTGCGGCAATCCAGCATTCCATGGGCCCACGCGTGTGCCCGATCCGGGCAACACAAGTCTCTCATTTGGGGAGGAAGATTTGCTCGAAATCCGGGTGCTCAAACCACGCAGTCTCAAAGAAAAAACGGGGGCTTCGTTTTAACCTATCCTCCCCCGAGGAAAGAATCAGAGGGACGTGATCCGACCCGATCCTCGTTTCAGCGTGTAGGAAGCACATGGGAAACGGCATTTCCCACTCCGCGGACATGAACACTCGGTCAAGCACAGACCGAACTGGTGTAAGCTGCTTGTTTGTCCAAGTGTAACGTGCGCCCACGTGGGCCACTTCCCTAAGGGCCATTGATGCTATCGCGTTATTAAACATGGACACCCTTGTTCAGTTAATAATCCCGTTGTTCTTGTCCGCTCCCGAACGGATTAAGTTGAAATCCCCACCGACGATCAGCGGCAAGTTGCGCACACCTAAGACCGCAACCTTCTCCTGTAGTTCCCCCAAGAACTCCTGAGAGTGCGAGTGGTCAGCCGGGCCATACACCACGATAACCTCCCACTCGCGGAGGGTTGCGTGATGGCGAACGTGTGCCGACACGAAGAAACGACCGGCATCCCACGCCACCACCTCGCAGCAAACCAGGCTGACACCAAGAAGTAGGCCCCCCCGAGTGGCCCACCGCAGGCACCCAGTGCCATACGAAGCGCTCGAGGGGATCGATGGCTAGCAGATCTCGGTGAGAGAATTCAGTTTTAATGGTTTCCTGCAAGCCAACGACGTCGATATCCTCAACGCGAATGAATTCTTTTAGCTGGGTCCGCCTCCCAACATGGCCGAAGCCTCGGATGTTCCAGAAGATGAAACGCATTAGATTATGCGATTGCGGAGGCAGATACCGCGAACGGTAACCGCTTTGGCCACTCGCCGTGTCTTGACAGGACCACGGGCTGAGGGGGACGGCGCAGCCCCTGCTGCTGTGCCCACCCGATCGGGCCGCGCAACAGGCATCAGAGAAGCCCCTGCTTCTTCTGCTACCAGCGCAACGCGGGCCGCCGCTGCCTGGGCCAGCGCGGCCTGCGCAATTTCTTTAGCCCGGATGAGAGATAGGAGCTCTCGCGCCTCCCCCTCATCAGACAAATGTACCCCACTATCCGCTAAAATACCCCCGAGGCGCTCATCCGAATAATCATCAAAAATCGTAAAACGGGGTAGGGGGTTACCTTCGATCTCCATGTTCTTCTGAGCCACCAATAGCTGAGCGCGCTGAAGAGCAGGGAGGTTGCCCTTGGCGCCCTTCGATCGAGAACTCGCCCGCTCCTGTGCCACCGGGGTCGCCACCACCGCCTTGGAGCGTTTGGCCGTGGAGATGGGCGCCGCCTTGGTCACCTCCGCCCGCAGCGCGTCCGAAGGAGGAGGGGGCGCCGCCGGCGAAGGCCCACCGACCGGACCCCCAGTGGAGGCCAACGCCATCACCACCGGCCGGTGCGAGACCGCATGGACCGATGGTGGGCTCACCAGCGTCACCAGAGGAGTCTTGCGGCCCGCCAGCTTCTTGTGGAGCCGCACCCCGCCGCTACCAGGACCGCGCATAGACATGGGGGAACGCGACGCAACAGCGCGCAGCCCACCCACATCCGCAGCCACCGGGGAGACGAGCATGGAGCGGCCCTCTGAATCGCACGAAGCCGAAATGCCCTTGTCGAGGTCGAGGCCGAGGGACATGTTGGAGCCATATTGATTGAAGCCCGTCTCATTGCTGCCCACGACCACTTGGCGCTCCTCCAGATCCTTTGCGGCCCCGAAGCCGGGGCCACGGCGTCGGAAGCCTTGTCCTTGAGGCCCAGCTTATCCCAGGTCGCGGTGTCGATGGAGTCGTCACCCATACTTGTGTCCTTGTCCTTGTCCTTGTCCATGTCATCCGGCCCCTTGTCCATGGTTGCAGGGGGGTGGGGAGGGGGGGCATCACCCTGATTGCCACCCGTCTCGGCCTCCAGCCGGAAGCTGAAGCCCTCACTGTTGAACCACACTTGGACATAGCCTTTGAGCTTAGCCGGGGATCGGCACGCAAAACGCATCCGCACTGGACCCAGCCCCACCAGCGACACCTTGTCCACCTCCATCGGGCGCCCGATCATCAGTGTCCCTGCCATGAGACGGTCCATGCGACGGTGCTTGGGTGGCACTCCCCGGAGCTTAACCCACACATCCGGCATGAGTTCGGCCTTGGGCGCTTCCCGAGTCGCTTCTTTGATTTCCACCATGATGTCGTTGAGGGATAGATATAGTTTGCCGCTTCGCGTCGCCATCCGCAGCATGGCCTTGTTGGGGAAGACGACGGAGAACGTGTCATCTCTGATGGCCGACACCTGCCAATCCTATTCCCCTTCGAAGAGGTGAGGGAGCTCTGCCTCTAAGATGGGAATCGACAGCTTGCCAGGCGCCGCCGAGATGAACGCCGCGTCCGCCACCACCGGGGCACGGATCTCCTCTCCCTCCGTCTCCACGTAGGGGAGGCAGAAAAAGCCCTCGCCGGGGATGGCGTTGCCCATGATCTGCAGCAGCAATGGCCGCCCGTGAGTGGGGCAGTGCGCCGACGCGTGTCCCTCCTCATGGCAGGCGACGCACAGAGGCTTGAAGTGGCACATGTTCTGGTAGTGGCCCACACGACCACACTTGAAGCACTCTGGCCCGTCGGACTCCTCCACTGGGATCGGGGCATCGGCCGACCCCTTCGACGCCGACGGCCCGGCCGCCAGCGGCAGCAGCGCCGGGCCAGCCCCATTCTGCTTCTGCTTCTTGGCAAGTGGATCCCCAGCCTGCTCGCCGCTCGGAGGAAGAAGGAATACTTTCCTCTTGAGCTCTTTCTTCTACTCCAGCCCACGGCGCCGATATTCCTCCTTCTTCTTCTTTTTGCGCTCGCGCTCCTCCATCTTCTTCCGCTCTTGCTCCACGAGCCACCAAGGAGGCGGCGGCCCCCACCCCCCTCCTCCGCCTGAGGCGCCGACACCTTGGAAAGCGCCTTCGCCCTCAGATCTTGCTCGCGTTGACGCTCGGCCGCCGGGATCGGGGGCGACATCGGTGGCTTCTCCACGTGGCGGGATCTCATCCGCACCGCGGTTGCGAATGAGCAAGTGAGTGGGTGGGAGGAAGGGAGCGACGCAGACGGCGCGCGAGGTGCCCGAATCGACGCACCTGCGAGTGGGATGCGGGAAACCCTAGCGACAGATCTAGGGCACCCTTCGGCAGCCACAGCCACCTATTTATAGGCGTAGGCGGCCGCACCACCACCAGCGCGATGGGCTCGGGCCTAGTCACTTGCGGGCGCAAAGCAACCGGGCCAGGCTGACCAGGCCCAAGCACCGAGGAGCGCCCCTGCGTCCCCTCTGGCACGGGCGAGGTTGGGTCGGCCAATGGGCCCCCCAGCCCACGCATTGGCAGACTGGGCCAGTCCGATAGGCCCAGCAAGGGGGCCGGCCCGGGTGGCGGCGGCACCGAAACCCTAGCCATGGACCGCATCGCCCTTGCAGGATCCGCCCCGCCGCCGTCGTCGACCCCTGTCGACTCCGGCGAGCTCACCAAGCCCGAAAGCGGCGCAGTCAGCGCCAGCTCCTGGCGCCCCTCCTTCGGGAGGGCACGCGAGCGGCCCTCAGGGCCCGCATCCACACCCCTCGGCGGTCGCCAGATCCGCGGCGCTAGGCAGCGCCCGCCAGGGGCGAACGCGCGCCGGCGACCGGCCACGAAAGAGCCCCCCAGCTCCTCCGCACGGGCGACAAAGTCACCCACCGAGCATGTCGACGACGGCCTCGGCTCATCACCAACACTCACCTGACCACTTACCTGAACGGGCTCCTCCTCCTCTTCGTCGTCGGAGTCGCCACCCCCCAACGCCCAAAACCTGCTGCCAGAGGGGAACGGGCCAGGGGGCCTCCCGCGGGGCGAGACGCAGCACCGGGCGCGCCCCACCGCCGGGCGCACCGCCGTCCATCCCTCCGCCGACACCACGGGGATCCCCCCGCCGGCGCCCGCGGAATCGCCTCCCTGGTCGCCTAGTCGCACGAGAGCCGTTGGGACACCCGCCATCTTCAACCACGGTGTGGGCCTCTTTGGAGCTCTGATCTGCCTTTTTTTTGGCATGAAAACATACCAAATACCGTTTGAGACAGCAGCAACAGCAAGCCAGTCAGAGCGTGTGGTGTGCATGGATGGTTGGCATTGGGACATGATTTGACCCGGGCGTCAGCGTCGTGTTGCCGGCGTGGGGCTCGTGGCTGCCATGATTTGACCAGGGCCATAGCATTGGTCACACAAACACACATCTCGCACACCACACACGTACTCTCTCTCGTACACACACACATCACGCACCCACATGTACTCTATCCATTTTCCTTTCTCTCTCCACCTGCAGGCATGGTCGTGTTGAGCCATATGCATGGTGCCTACTGGAGTTCGAGGTGCTGCCGCCTGCGGGCTGGACCGGCCGGAGCCCGGAGGAGGCTATTCGTACCCTGCCGCCAAAGGCTTTGGTTGTGGGGTATTTTTCATGTCGGGCGCTGTCAAGTTCTACGGTTGTTTACTTGTTGCTCTTAGCAGTAGGCAATGAAATCCTACCGTCAAAGACTACGTCGGTATGAACTTCTTTTGAACCACGGTCAGACCGTGCCAAACGTTGGCCAAAGGGTCAAAACAGTGAATTCGCCCCTAGCACTTACGTCTTGGACCATGGCTGTTGCTCTGCTTAGGACAGAGACTCTCCGCCATGCGGCGTGCCCAGCTGGGGACCGGGAAGAAAATTTAAGATTCTTGATTTTTTTTTCTACTTTTCTTATTGTCCACTTTGAATTGCTTTGTACGAGTAGTACTTCCTCCATCCTATAATAAGTTTTTCTAGTACTTCTTTCGTCCCATAATGTAAGACGTTTTTTTAGCATCAAAAAACGTAGTGAGTATTTTGTAGTTAATTGTATAGACGCTTACTTTAAGATTGAGGGAGTCATATATAAAAAGACTAATGCATGCATTCACTTCTGTCGGTTGCCAGACAGCGGAGGCTGGCTCTTCTACCTCAGGGGTGGCGGTGGCGGGAACTCGGGCTGGACGAAGTGAGCGGGCTTTTAGGCCCGCTCGTGGCCCGTTCTGGACCGGACCGATCGGTCCTGGCTCGTTGAAAGAATTGGCCGGTCTGGTTACCAAATATCAGCCCGAAATTTTCTCGGTCCGGTCCAGTCTTTGACCGGTCCGACCGAGCAGACCGAAGGCGCACCTTGTTCCTCGTCGCCGCAACCACCGGCGACCTCCCGGCCGTGCCCCGCCTCCCCGCTGATGACCGGCCTCAAGTATAATTCAGTGAATTGACATAGGGACAGGGACAAGAGGTAGAAGAAAACCCATGTCACGCGCTACTTTTTTCCCTGAAAATAGCAAGAACGAAAGAAACGGGATTAGATCCGACAATCACGGCGCCATGCATCCCACGACTAACTCTGCGCTGCCGTTTCCTTCGTTCGCCACTAAAGGCCTATTTGATCCGATATTCACGCGCCGTTTCCTTTTACTCAGTCGAAGAAAAAACAGAAGCAAACTCCCATATATTATTCTTACGAAATCTATACGTGCCATTTTATGTGGATTGAACTGGTTTTTTTTTAACATCAGTACAGACACAAGCGATCATATACACGCACATACACTCATCCCTATGAACGCACACACACATACCCTACTCCTATGAGCATCTCCGAAAGACTGAACCGGCATATTATCTTGAGATTTACGAAGTCACCGTAGGCGCCTCGTCGTCGACGGAAACGTCTCCTCCCACTGAATGCGCATCTCCGGAAATCCTGAAATAAATCCAGGAATAAATGCGAGCACCAGGATTTGAACCGTGGTGGGCTGGGGATACCACAATCCCTCTAACCATCCAACCATATAGGTTAGTTCGCTTATTTGGATTGAACTTTCCCACGATTTTAGATAACTGCCATCCAATTCAACTACTAGTACGTACGTATACGTACGTACGTAAAGGTTAGTATATACTTCAAAATCGTTCGTTCGAATAGAATAGCACTACTTAAAACAGAAATAACTAGAGAAATATGCTTCGTTCCGATAATTATGGCGCCATCCCACGACTGACTCCACGTCAGACTTGATCCACTAATCACGGCAATGCCCGCATACAGAAAATCGAGGGTTCATGCACGAGCTACATTACTTGCATGCAAGAGAAAAAACTAATAAGAACAGACATGCACAGATTCATGGCTAACAGTCGCGTCCCAGCCGATGCCGGCGCGTCCTATTGCTGCTGGTGTTCATCGTCGCCGATCTCGACAACGGAGTTCTCTGCGCCTCTTCCTGCTCCGTCCAGCACCCCCTGTAGTGCGTGCTCTGCCCTCTTCCGCGGTAATCACGGCCGGTCCTCTCGGTCCAGCCCGGGCTGGAGCGCCACCGGTCCGGTCCCAGGAATCAAGACCGCCAAGCTGGTCGGTCCGGTCCGGTCCAGTCTGCCGGCGGCTGGTCAAAACAGTGGCTTGGTCAGGGACCGGACCGTGTCCACCATGAGCGGGAACCGAATCCAAGGGGAAGAGCTAAGGCCCCTTGGATGGTCGTCAGGAAGCTTTCCCTGCCGCCCCGTCCGATCCTGCTGCTTCTACCTCACGTGCGCCGAAACCCACAGGCCCAGACGTCCCCCGGATCAGCCTACAGTCTCGTCGAGATGAAGCCTCACCTGCCGGCGAGGCTCCGCCCGCGCGGAGCGGCAATGACGGCTATGACGATGTCATCGACGTACCACATGCTAGAGCCGATGCATTACCTGTACGTGAGGGTCGTCAAGGCGCGCGACGTCCCCACCGTGAAATTCACCGGCGCGCTGGACCCGTACGTGGAGGTCAAGCTCGGCAACTACAAGGGTGTCATTGCCGCACCTGAAGAAGACCCACAACCCGGTGTGGCAGCAGTTCTTCGCCTTCTCCTTCGCCCACCTGCAGTCCAACCAACTGGAGGTCATCGTCAAGGACAAGAACATCCTGCTCGACGACTTTGTCGGCTGTGTGGCCTTCAACATGTCCGACATCCCCGGCCGCCTCCTGCCCGACAGCCCGCTGGCGCCGCAGTGGTACAACCTCTCCGACGTCCACCCACGGCAAGAGGTTTCCATCGTCGTGGCCACAGCCGCGGCGAGATCATGCTCGCCGTCTGGGTTGGCAACCAGGCCGACGAGGCCTTCCCGGAGGCGTGGCACTCGGAAGCGCACTCGCTGCAGGAGGCGCTCACCAACTTCTACCGCATCACCATTCTCTTCTCAAGCGCCATCGGCGTTGGGAAGTGGTTCTACGGCATCTGCAATTGGAGGAACCCATTGACAACGATTTTGGTGCACGTGGTGTTCCTGATGTTGGTGTTCTACCCGGAGTAGATCCTGCCCACCAGTCGTGTTCCTGTGCTTGGTCTTGATCGTGGCTTACGTGGAACTAGCAGCCGCACATGGACACGGTGCTGTCGAGCGCGGAGCTCGCGCACCCGGACGAGCTGGACAAGGAGTTCGACAGGTTGCAGCCGCCGCACATGAATAATACAGTTGGGTACTATCACTGTTGTGGTGGTGCAGGGATCTGTCCTACCCAAGGTTCTACGGAAATGATAAATTTTGAACTTTTGGATTTTAAGCATGACCATCCGAACATTTTTTGATGGCAACTATAGTTGACATTAGGTGGCAAGCTTAGGCAATTTTCTGGCAAAAAAATTGACAACGACGCTAATAGCCTGCTATTTTCCGCTATAGCGCTACATTTGGAGTCATTTAGCCCGCTAAGCCACTATACAAAATCATCCTTCTTCATTATTCTTTGTCCTTGTTTCTTACATATATTGTACATTGATGCGAAGCTTGGTTATTGAATTAGGTGACTGGTGCGCGGGTTTTGATGTTCGAACATGTGTATATGTCAATTATATGTGATATATCATATATGATGCCTAATTTTATACTTATTTTTTCAATTTTTTGCATTATGTCAAAAAAACACTAAATAGGGCAGAGCTTCGCTACATCTTTTCATACCTTCTGACGAACTGCCGCTAAATAACATAGCCCACTATTTAAAATATTGGTTGTACCCCAATGAGCAGGACGAACAGTTGCCGCATTCTTGACAACCAAACCGGTGGATGTTGTGCGGATGAGGTACGATCGACTAAGAGCATCTCCACTTGCGCCCCCAACAGGGCCCCAGGGCGAGTTTTTTCACGCCGGCGCCGAAAAAATCACCCAGTCGCGCCCCCAGGACACCGAAATACGCCGGCTCGACCCATATTTTGGCCCGGTGATCTCAGGCCGAACCAAGCGCACCAGGGGCGCTTGGGGGCTCCAACGGAAGGAAAATCCACGCCTGGGCCACCACTGTCAGGCGAAAAAGCATATGTCACTTTCAGATCCCCCCTCCCCCGCACCCCCCGCGCGCACGCCCTTCCGCCGCCCTGCCAATCCCGGTGCTGCCTACCCACCCACCGCCGCCACCGTCGCTAGAAAGCACCCCTCCCCCCCCCCCAAAGAGAGGGTTCTCCACGGCAGCCTCCCCCCCGCTCCTGGGCGAGCTTTCCGGCGCTTCGGCCACACAGGGCGGGGAAACCCTAGGATTTGGTCTTCCAGATCGGACGATGGCGGCACTACGGTGTCGTTTCTCTCTTGGGACTATCATTTTGGTGCAGTGCTGGAGGACAGAGGCAGGAGGTGGAGATGTCAAGTAATGCCTGACTGACAGGTGCTACGCTGTGTCATGCCTGTTCGGCAGGTGCTACGCACGACAAATCTTCTAGAGACTTCAAGCTGTGTCGGCTTGTGGTACTTGGCGGCATGGTGCGGCGGTGTACCGGCGGTGACCGCGACATGTTCAGTAGTTTGCGCGCGGGGAGGTGGTGCCGTTGGGCGCCATGTGGCGTCGACGGATGGACGGACTGGCAAGGATGATGCAAGTCTCTTTCCTGAAGATGGGTCATCGGTTCGAGGATAATGAAGGTCTCTAAAACGTGTGCATGTGGTGTACGCTTTAGGTTTGCTCCACCGGTTGTAGGTTCCGATACGTTATGTGGATGGATCGGCAACGGCACCAATTTTAGATATGGGGAGTGAGAGCACTTCACATTATCGAGTTTGTAGGTGTGAGTGGTGGCTTCGGGTGGCTTGATACATGTTTTTGTGAGACATTTTTTGAATAATTAATAAAGATGGCTGTATGCATCGATTGATGCAGAGACTTGGGGTTTTAACCTCCTTTTCCAATAAAAAATTAAAAAATCTCTACTTCTCTACTTGTTCAGAGAAATGTGTCTGCTATGGAAATGTTGGTTAAGAGTTGTCTTCTACACTTCTATAATACTCCCACCACGCTTCCTTTGTTCAGACATATGTCCATCAAATGCAATTTAGGAAAGACAGATCTGCCAATGTCTAAGACTTCTCATGTTTTGCTCCTAGCCTTTTTTTTTGCATGCTTGCATAGTTTCATCAAGCATTCCTTGGTACCACAAAAAGAGACTCAAAATCATGGTTGCTGCACAACTCAAATTTTCATCAGTTGATCTCCCTTGAGACCATTTATTTTCTGTTTTGTTTGGCCAGCACAATTTGTTTGCAATAGATGCAAGGTTTTTTTTACACACGCAGCACTGGTAACTAACTGTACATACAACTTATACAATCTCAAAGCAAGCCGGAGCAGTTTCTGTTGTTCCAATCTACTCCCTCCGTTCCATAATATAAGAACGTTTTTTACACTAGTGTAGTGTTAAAAACATTCTTATATTTTCGGACAGAGGGAGTATAAAACAACAAAACATGAAGTACGTGCTATCTGGAGTTGTCCTGAAAAGAAGATATAATTCCAGCTGTCAGTACGATGACAGAGATGACAAGGCTGAACTTATTTCTACATATATTTAGTAGTTCCGATGCAATATACCCGCGTATCTGTTGTGGAGGAATCGTCTAAGATCCTTGCTTCAGATTTCTCGTTTGAGTAACTACCAAACAAGAAGACACAGTTTAGTAATCTTGCATGCATAATGAAGTTTGGTAGCATGAGTAATTTTGTGAAATCAAATATGAAAGCAGGATCAGGCTTACGTTGACAAGATGGTGACCCAGATTATCTCGACACAGTCGACCCAGAGAAGTCTATGTTCGACAGGAACCACACCATATGTAATTAAGTGTGCAAATGGCCACAGCTTCCATCCTGCCTGCAATTACAATTTAGATAGATCAACACTTTCAGCTTTGTAACAATGAGTAGCAAGATAAATAAAATGGGCAAAAGGTAATATACAATACTCTTATATTGCAGCACAAGTAATCTTATCAATCACATTTCAGTTTGTTTCCATTTTCACTCATCCACCTCCCCCAAATTCTTTCACAATGGTGTATCAGATCAGATGTATGTGCACCTTATTCAGTTAATTTACACCCGTTAACACACACATGTAGTTTCTAGTGTACCTAAAAGGCCTGAAGACAATACTAGGTGTCAATAAATGTAGAATGAAGAGGCAAAATGCATCTCACCGCTGTATTAATTTGCTCTACTATAAGCTCTACATTTTCTAACCGAATAACCGGTAGTATACCATGAACCTAACATACAGTCCCAGTGTCCAAAGATACTTAGTTTGGCATGCACAACCACATAGGCATAAATAATTCACAATTCAAAGGATGACCGATGCTTACAGTAAGCATGGGGAAGAAGGTGGACTTGAGCTCGCTGAATATGGTGGACGGAGATTCCCACCGAAGGAATCCCAAGGCGACGAAGTAGATGGTGTTCCACAGCCCAGACCAAGCTGTCTGATCAAATGCAGCCTTGACAGGTACAGCCCACCAATCCTTGCACGGAAACACCGACTGATGCAAGAAAGTGGATGCGTTCATGTCTGTCAGTTGCCTCATCAACATCAGATAAACTTGTACGGGTGAGCTAAGTATGTATGACCACAATGGGGTAATACCTCGCAGAAATTGTAGTAGTAGTGCGAAAGGGATCCCTGAAGGGCGAACCCTATGAGGCCAGACCGGAACATGCGAGCACGGTCAAACTCGAAGATGGGCTTCCCTTCGTAACACTGTAATAAGCAGGCCGGGGCAACACAAACAACAAGAACATAGTTAGCTATTGCAGCAGCAGAAAGGGGATGTAAAACAGTGAGAGTGAGCGAGGAGGAATTGGACTGGCATGCACCTGGGCTATCCAGTCGCCGAGGGAATAGACGATGCCACTGATCATCATCTTGACAAGAACCGGGTTGGCCTTGAGGGCCTCCTCGTACGCCGACCAGTTGTGCTGTGGCATGTACCGCAGGATCTCCAAGATTGTCCACCCCTGCACCGAATCCAAGCAAGAAAACAAATGTTAATCATCACGATCGAACCCCCAAAATCGAGATTATGGCTAGTTATTAGTTTATTACTCGCTCCATCCCATAATGTAAGATGTTCTTTTATACTACACTAGTGCCAAAAAAAATGTGTTACATTATGGGACTGAGGGAGTAGCTGTTAAAAGAAGAGGCAAGTTTGGCTGGTACCAATCGAGGAGGTCCTTACATGCCAGTAGTCGTGGTCGACGGTGAGGAGCTTGGTGAGCGCGAAGGTGATGGCGCCGAGCACGATGGCCGCGTTGATGCCGCGGTCGAGCATCGGGTGGCCTCCGCTGCCGTCAGGGGCGCCCTGGAAGGCGAGGCCCTCCGGCAGCTCCTCGAGCAGCCCTGCCGGCACCAGCCCGTCCAGCTCGCCGGCCCCGGATCCCGGCAGCACGTCGGACGGCTCCGCCGTGGCACAGGCGCGGCGGAGGCGCCTGGAGCATCCCGCCAGGCGGACGAGAGACAGTGCGCCGGTGGAGGCGGAGAGGGGGTTGCAGGGGAGCCGCCTGCATGCGGGGGAGAAGGCCACGGACGCCGCCATCGCTGCTGCTCTAGCCCCGACGCCACCACACGCGCGCGCGCGCTGAGGCTGGTTGGCTCTCAAGAAAAAGACATTGGTGTTTAGCCTTTGCTTCCGACCGATGCTTCTTTTTGCGCGTGGTTTTATCCTGCGGGGCAGGTGTCTGCGACCGCGTCGTGGATCTCTCGCGGCCGCTCCATCCTGTGGAGGAGCGGAGTCGGCAGCATGCTGCGTGCCGGTCCGCGGTAGTCTCATTTCATCCGGGCCAAACCTCTCTCTGCCTCATACGGTGGGCCACTGCACCACGAGGTCCACGACAGGGTATCCGTGGAGAGATGCAGCCCGGTGGAGATTCCACGCCTCCGGTGGCTTCTGTGGCCATTCTCTTCTCCGTCTCATAAATTGACTTTCCCCGTGTTGGAAAACCTACATGACATGTTTTCGTCTTTTTTGTGTGGCCAATATGCTGTGGTCTCAGCGACGCATCACCAGCCAGCGGTTCTTGACCGGTCTCAGATGAGCGGACTTGGCCGGTACACGAATGCGCATGATGGATTTCTCCACACTTTTTGACAACTATGGCAGATCTACCTAGTGGAGTTGGCGGGTGTTGCTTGCTTGTACACCGAGCTGACAACACATATTTGTTGTTACTTTTTCTTTTCTTTGAGAAAGGACTGAAACCCATGTTCTCTACCTCCACCGATGCACACAGCCAGTGGCGGAGCTACAAACCAAGAGCAGGGCGGGCCAATCTGAAGAATACCACCCAAAAAATTCAGAAATAGCCCAGTTAGGCCCATACTTTGCATTGTTTTTCTTCTAAGCTGGGCGGGCGAAGAAAATAAGGAGCCCCCCCTCCCCCGCTAGGGTTCCTCTCCCGCCGCCGCCGGCCTCCTAGCCTGCTTCCGCCGTTGCCGGACGCCGGGCGAGCGCCTCCAGGCTCGCCCCGCTCCCCCACGCCCTCCCCCTCCCCTCCCGCGGCGCGCCCGCGCGCGCCGGGTGGGAACCTTACCTGCTGCAGCCTCGGACCCACCTTCCTCCTCCCCCCCCCCCCCCCCCCCGCCGTCGCAGGCGAGCTCCATCAGGCAAAGCCCGGTGGGCGTGGCGGCGGCGGGGCCCTTCTCCCCCTGCTTGTGGGACGCAGGCGCGGGGCGGCCTCCTCGAGCTGCGGCGTTGTACTTCGCGGGGTTCAGCAGCTCGGCAGCGGGCTCGTGGGGCAGCCGGCTGGTGGCGGCGCGCCGGTGCCCTGGGTCTCGTCCGTGGCGGGGCGGCTGCGGCGCTCCCGTCTCGGGAGGTGGCGCGCGGTCGGCTCCCTGCTGGATCCAGCCAGATCTGGTGGTGGGGGTCGGCCGGCGGCGCATGGTGGCGGTGGTGCGTGCCGAGCAACTCCGGCGCTATGAGCTCGCCGGGCGATGCGGGTAGGGCAGCGGCCGGGCATGGCCTTTGCTCCGGCCGTGGGCGGCGACATGTGGAGGTTCGGCGGTGGTGGACTCCCGGGGTCATGGTGGCTCCATGGTGGCTTGGTGGATCTGCTTGCGGTGGCGGCTGGCTTCTCCGGCGCCGGCTTGTCTGTGAACGGACCATTTCGGCCTTCACTCCATCTCCTTGGCGCTCGGTCGCTACTCCCTTTGATGGGCTGGCCCTTTCCCAGTTGTGGTCCATCAATTGTCTCGCGCCCGGTGCAGCAGGACCGAGCTCGTCTCGCGCACAGTGCCGCAGGACCGAGCTCGTCTCACGCACGGTGCAGCAGGACTGACCTTGTCCCCGCCCCACGGTGCTGCAGGACCGATCTCGTCTTGCGCTCCGGGCTACAGGATGGGTCGATGGATGCCAGTGTTGGCCGACCTATTGGGTCTCGATGCTGGGGGTGGGCCATGGGTGCAAAGGCGGATCCTTTTCTGCTCGTCTCTTTGGTTGGGGTAGCGGCGGGTCTCGGGTGCGGTGGTGTCAAGGTCTTGGATGACTGGGCGGCGGCCCTGGTGGCGGTGCACGGTGCTCTTGGGCAGAGGCCGTGTCTTGGCGCTGCCCGGTGACCATGGCCGTGTGGGCGGCGTGGTTGCCGGGGTGTAGCGTTCGGCGGCGGTGAGTGCTGGCCAGGGCGAAAACCTGCTCTATCTTCAGACGGACCGGCGACGGCGAAGCTCGTTCCCTTCTTGAAGGCGTCGTCGCGGTTCTCACTGCTCGTCGTGCGGCTCAGGGGGGAAATTTGATCCTCGGATCGGGCTGTGGCGGCGCTCCGGTGTCGTATCCTTCCTAAAGGCACCGTCTTAGAGTCCACGGTTCGTTGTATGCGGCTTCATCTCTTCGTGGTAGTGTGCTAGGGGTGGTGTTGCTGTGCTCAACACTTTTGTATCCTTCCTTAAGTGTGTGTGGTGTTGGCGTGCGTTTGTATCGGATGATGTTGATCTTTGCTTTATATATAAAACGGGACGAAAGCCTTTTTCGATAAGCTGGGCGGGCCATGACATTGTTTTGCCCCTACATAGCTCCGCCACTGCACACAGCCTTAGATTATTGCAACATTTTACGAGAATCCATAAATGTCCTGGTGTGTTTTGTTGATGTTCGGGATATGGTCGTCATGTTTATTTATTTGGCGAATTCGGCAACTCCGTTCAGACTTGGTGCATGGCAAGGAAGTACGTCCTCCTGAAGCGTCGACTGAATTTCTTGACAGTTATATAAAATCGACCAACCAAGCGAGGAGGTACACTACTGATCAAATTATAAAAGGGAAGATGCCTATGGATGTTGCCCATGTTATACCTGAGGCGAAGTGCTCTGTGCCGGCCCTGTTGTGGCCACCTCCACCGCCGGACCGAGTGGTGTTGTCCGTGGACGGGTCCTTATTCATTATTAGGGAAAAGTCTAACAGTAGCGCGGGTCTAAAGCCTATCAATAATGCGGGGAGCGGCGCTATTGATACAACGCTACAGCCAACGTTGCGCGGCTTGACACACGCTACTGCTATACCTACTTAGCAGTAGCGCTTCGCTTACCAACGCTACTCACTACCAGAATTTACGCTATTGTTGACGGACTCATCTATGCCGACGGGGGCTGTTGGCATAAATGGACATATCCCGAGGGCCTAGGTCAGGCCGTAGGCGTAGAAAAGCCGTCGGCATATGTCCATGTATGTCGACCGGGGTCGTCGGCATATTACGGCTGTCGGGACCGCTCGCGGTACGCCTATGGGGGCCGTCGGCATATCAAGGGCTGTCGGCATAGCCCGGGCCCGGCTACCCAGTCAGCGGCGACCGTTTGACGGCGTCGGACCTAGGCTGACGGGTGCTAATGGCGGTCGTCGGCATATTTTTGCTGACATCACCGATTCACGCCGTCTCCACGTCATCGATCTAAGGCGAAAGGGGGTCTGTGGTGTGGCAGAGGTATGCCAAGGGCATAGCCGTCGGCGTAGGCCTGGCCCATGGCCTCTGCCACGTCATCAATTTGCGTGCTTCACCACCTCATCGATCCAGGGCATCGTCGCTCCGTGTGCGCAGCTATGCCGACTGCCGGTGGCATAGAATTTGTCCCAATTTTTCCCTATTTTATTTATTATTTTCTTTTTTTTCACAACATAAATGTGCCTTATCTAAACAAATACATACCCCAATGGTGTATCGATTGCCCCATCACGGACGTCGCTGCCGCCGTGTCACGGAGGGGGGAAACGATCGACATGGAGGGAATCTGGTTAGAGGGGGGAATCATGCGCGCCGGGTCAAGCCGGAGCGAATCTAGTGGCTGGTTGGGTCCAGACCCTGTTCGGGGATGTTGCTATGGGCTGACCTATCGCAACCAGGTGGAAGAGTCCACTGGTCAAACCACGTCTGGCGAAAGTAAAGGGCTAGATCATCAGGTCAACTAGGCTAGGGTTTAGTCTGGTCTGGTGGCCTTCAGGGTGTAGCTATGCCACTGAAACATCACACGGGTCCTGATGCATCTGTGAAAGTGATGTGGCATGCATAGACGCCCATATTGGGGCTCCTTGGTTAGCCCCCCTCCACGGACGGCAGTGCCGCCGTTATTTGGAGGGGGGAATCATGCGGGTACGGTAGAACCGGTGGGAATGTAGTGGTGGGTTGGGTCTAGACCGTGTGCGGGGATGTTCCTATGGGCTGACCTATCGCAACCAGGTGGAAGAGTCCATTGGTCGAAGCATCATTTTGTTTTATTTTTACATGGACCGTCATTTTCTTCAACTGGGATTCGGGGTTGATACGTCTCCAACGTATCTATAATTTTTGATTTTTCCATACTTATTATATTATCCGTGTTGGATGTTTTATATGGATTTATATGCTATTTTATATGATTTTTGGGACTAACCTGTTAACCTAGGGCCCAGTGCCAGTTTTTGTTTTTTTCCTTGTTTTTGAGATATACAGAAAGCGAATACCAAACGGAATCCAATTGACCTGAAAATTTACGGAGATTATATTTAGACCAGAAGAAGCCCACGGAGCATCGGAGATGGACCAGAAGAGTCCCGAGGCCACCACGAGGGTGGAGGGCATGCCCCCTACCTCATGGCTGCCTCGTGGACCCTCCTGACTTGTTCCCGACGCCAACACCTCTTATATATACCCAAACTTCCAGAACAAAATGAAGATTGGGAGTTCCGCCGCCGCAATCCTCTGTAGCCATCAAAAACTAATCGGGACCCTGTTCTGGCACCCTGCCGAAGGGGGAATCCATCACCGGTGGTCATCTTCATCATCCCGGCGCTCTCCATGACGAGGGAGTAGTTCACCCTCGGGGTTGAGGGTATGTACCAGTATCTATGTGTTTGATCTCTCTCTCTCTCTCTCTCTCTCTCTCTCTCTCTCGTGTTCTTGATATGGCACGATCTTGATGTACCGCGAGCTTTGCTATTATAGTTGGATCTTATGATTCTTCTCCCCCTCTACCTTATTGAAATAGATTGAGTTTTTCCTTTGAAGTTATCTTATCGGATTGATGTATGTCTTGCATGTGCTTATCTGTGGTGATAATGGGTTATTCACGTGATCCACTTGATGTATGTTTTGGTGATCAACTTGCGGGTTCTATGACCTTGTGAACTTATGCATAGGGGTTGGCACTAGTGAAATTATGAACCCTAGGCTTTGTTATGAAGCATTGCAATACCGTTTTCGCTCACTTTTATCGCTTGCTACTTGCTGTTTTTATTATTTTCAGATTACAAAAACCTATATCTACCATCCATATTGCACTTGTATCACCATCTCTTCGCCGAACTAGTGCACCTACACAATTTACCATTGTATTGGGTGTGTTGGGAACACAAGAGACTCTTTGTTATTTGGTTGCAGGGTTGTTTGAGAGAGACCATCTTCATCCTACGCCTCCCACGGATTGATAAACCTTAGGTCATCCACTTGAGGGAAATTTGCTAGTCCTACAAAACTCTGCACTTGGAGGCCCAACAACGTCTACAAGGAATAAGTTATGTAGTAGACATCAGGGGTGGCCTTCGGGGTGTAGCTATGGCACCGAAACATCGCATGGGTCCTCATGCATGTGTGGAAGTGTCGTGGCATGCGTAGATGCCCTTCTTGGGCTCCTGGGTGTGGCCCCCCCTCCATGGAAGGTTGTGCCATCGTCACTTGGAGGGGGGAATCATGAGCGTTGGGTCGAGCCGGAGAAAATCTAGTGGCTGGTTGGGTCCAGACCCTATTCAGGGATGTTGCTATGGGCTGACCTATCGCTACCAGGTGGAAGAGTCCACTGGTCAAAGCCCGTCCAACGATAGTCAAAGGGCTAGATCTCCTAGCTAACTGGGATTCAGGGTGGCCTTCGGGGTGTAGCTTCATACGTCTCCAACGTATCTATAATTTTTTATTGTTCCATCTTTTTATATTATCATTCTTGGATGTTTTACAATCATATTATAGTCATTTTATATCATTTTTTGGTACTAACCTATTGACATAATGCCAAGTGCCAGTTGTTGTTTTTTGCATGTTTTTTGCATGTTTTTTGCATAGAGAAAGAGAACGGGAATCGAGCGGTTCAAGCTAAGTTAGGTGGCTTTTACGAGCGCCCTATTCAGCACTCCCAAAATAATTGCCAGATCTAGGGCTAGGACCTTTTCTGGGAGCCTGATAAACGAATCTCATAATTCATGGTCTTTGATTTTTCGTGCTCTCAGCCAACGCATTTGTCATCTCTCATTGTCCTCTCTGATTTACTTTCTTTGTCCCTATATGTGGTCTTTGGTTCCATATCATTTTGTGACAGATTTTCAAGATATCATATCTTTTTGTTGATCGGCCAGATTTTTTCAAATCCCAAGTCCTCGTCACTAAAAAGTTAAAAATGGAAACAATGATCTGCCCTAACATAGCCAAATAGAAATTCACCACGTTCAATCCCATTTTGTAGCCGGTCAAAGAGGTAGACCAAGCGGGCCCATAGATCAGCGATTCGTCCGAGACCGCACGAGGGAGGGTGGAAAACCGCCCCCACTTGCATGTGGCCCAAATATATGTATGCAATGGTGGTTTGATGTTTAAATATCTAATAAACACCTCTGATGTGGCAATTGCTTCACAAGCAGGATGATGATTGATGGGCCACAATTTTGAATTCATGAATATTTTCTGAATTCCTAAACATTTTTTGAATTCATGATGGGTTTTTGAATCCATGAACCAAGTTTCAAATCCATGTTCATTTATTAATTCATGCAAATTCTAAAATTTTGTGAACGCTTTTGAAATTATGCACATTTTATTTAGTTCATAATGAATTTTAAATTTCCAAACACTTTTCCAAATTTTTGTTTTTTCCAAATTTTTGATCATTTTTTGAATTGCAAAATTATTGAATCCAAAAACGAAGAAACCCGATGAAAAGCAAGAAAGAAACAAAAAAACAAAAAAAACTGTGAAGGAAACAAAGGAAATCGATAAAAACTAAAGGAAAAAGTAAAAAAAAAGGATGATGAAACAGATAATACCAAAATAAAAATAAAAATAAAACAAAAAGGAAGAAAAGGGACCAAATCTGTTCGTGCACTGTGAGGACTAAAGTGAGCGGTCATCAAATGTTTGGCGATCACAAAACAGAAACAAACGGGTCGACCCAGCTACAACAGGGGAAGGAGAAAGCTTCAAGTGAGACTAAATAGCCACTTGCTATAAGAGATTTTAGTACTGGCGCTTGCTGAACATGGGTTTCCGGGAGCTAGCGATCCATGTGGGCCACGACACGCTAGCCCAATTCATCTGTAGGGATCGCCTGATTATGTGGTACGCCTATGTCTCGCTTGATGTGAGAAGTAGGGCACCTCGCCTGAAGGGAACCGGGCTATATACATGGCACTTGCTAATATATACAAAAAACACTTTACATAAAGCATTTGAAAAATGCTAATCAAGCATTCCAAAAATATTTCACATGTATACAAAAAATGTAAAAAAATGTACAATGTGTATGAAAAAAATTGATCTTGTATTTAAAAAATGTTAATCAAGGAATTTTAAGAATTCTAATAAAGTATTTAAAAAATATTAATCAAGCATTACAGAAATGTTAAATAGGTATAGATAAAATGATTCTCATGCATACGAGAAAATGTACAATGTGTATGAAAAACTTTGATCAAGCATTTGAATAATATTAATCTAGTATGTGAAAAATGTTAATCAAGCATTTCAAAAAGGTTAAATGTGCATAGGAAAAATGTTTTCCATGCATATGAAAATGTATATGAAAGAATATTGATCATATATTTAAAAATGTAAACATGTGCAAAAAATGTCAAACGTGTACAAACAAATGTTGATCATGTGTTGACTTTTCTCAACTCCATAAGAAACAATTTTATATATACGTTTGCATTTTTTTTAATACAGAACTAACTTTTTTTAGTATCTGATTTACTTAATGCTTGTTGTAATTTTTTTTGTACATCAGAAACTTTGTTATACATGTTTAATTTTTTAAAAATATAGGATCAACATTTTTTCATATAAAAAATGAAAACAGTGAAAACCAACAAAAACTAAAAAGGAAAATCCAAATAAAGCCACCGTAAAACAATGAAAAACAGCGAAACCCGAGGAAAAAATTAAAGAAAACAAAAACCCAATGAAAAAGAAGAAATATACAAAAAGAAATCCCCAAAAGAAAATAAAAGAAATCACCAAAGAAACCAGAAGAAAAAAAGAAAAAAGGTGAAGAAATAAATAAATCCGAAGTATAAAATATTAAAAGAAAAAACAAGAAAACCGATGACAAAGAAAGAAAACAGAAGTACAACGAAGAAATAAAGTAAAACAAAAGAAAACGAGAAAAAAAAAGTGTAACAACGAAAAAAGAAAGTGAAGAAACTGGTGAAAAAACAAAAAAAAACCCGGAGAAAAAAAAAGAAACAACCCGAAAAAGAAATAGAAACGCACAAACGAGCACACCGAGCGACAGTGAGCAAGCGATCAACGCATGAAAAATGGGCCGGCCTGTTTACTTTAGGGAACATGAAAAGAGCCACATATGGAGTAAGTGTGTCTCATTTTTGAGAATGCATATCCGCGGGGTGCTATGTTCGAACCTGCCGCGTAGCCCATGAAAAAACCCAAGGCCGCATGCGTCGGTATCAGACAAGATTTCTGGTACCATTTCGGCTTTGGGCTAGCGGGAGGGATGCCGCCACCGATGGAGAGCAACAATACTTCTTTGCCGAACTATGTTTTGAGCGCCACACCAAGCATCTAGTCATCAAGACATGTGCTCGCTTGGGTATTTTAATCTAACCTAGTTAAATTTCCTATAAATTATTACCTTTACTCATGCATGCTCACTTCTTTTCTATATATTTTTGTGTTCGACAGAAAAGCCGCTCTGGCGTTTCAAAAGCAATTGTGTGTTTTGCCCGGATAAATTTCAGATTTTCCACCCAAGCTGCGCGAAGTTTACATGTGGAAAGAAGAGGCACAAAAGGAAATTCTTCAGGGAGAGAGAGATGCTTGGCAGGGCTTTCATGCTTAGACACACTCGACAAGACAAAACCTTTAGCTAGGATGGAAAGATTCAACTCTTTGCTAGGCTTCCCGGGCTACATTTGGATATAGCTATGTAATGTACTAAAGTGGCAACTATCAATGAAAAAAGTTATCGAAGCATTGCTGACTTGGGATCTAGTTTCGATGATCCCGCCTCGAGGAAGCTAACGGTGAAAGAGGATTGTTGATTGGGTTAACGAGTGGAGAGATGAAACTTTTAAAAATTCAAACTTCATAGAATCTCTTGGTGATGCCATGTGTATAAGTCATTTGTTACATGCAAAAAGAGAGAAGGAAATGAGCCGCCGCATGTGAATACATGCGGGGCCGATACGTGATAATGTCCATGTGTGGAATCTTGGATCCCATGATTTAAGACTTCTAGGGCGTGTTTGGTTGTCTACATGAGGCCCGGCCTGGCTCGCGCGGGACGCAAATGGGCCGATTGGTTGCCTTGTTTTACTCTTCGGTCCGCATGACACGAACATTAAAGCAGCTCCGAGCCAGGCCCGCTATAAACTGCCGAATCAGCAGTTTCTCTCGAGCCAGGCCTAGTGGAAGCATAGCGAGCGGGCCCCTGCACGAGGACAAACGGGATGGATGTGAGGTGATTATGCGGTGTCTTCTTCAACCTCGAGTAACCTCCTCTTTAATCTGCTCTCTCCCTTGTCCCTCTAATTTCCACAACGGTGCTTCGATTCGAGGTAAGCTCTACACGAAAAAGATGCATATGGATGCTCTGGTTCCATTCAGCCGATCGGTTTGTAGTTTCGTCGAACGTTCATGCTCAATTTCTTGTTCCCGTTTGCAGCTATTTTGAAAGAATTTTGTCAGATTCGTCGCGCACGATCGATCGTTTAAAATTTCCTTTGACCAGCAGCCTACTCTCGCAGTTCCGCACAACATTCATGTTGCAAGTTTCCCATTTCGACAATCTTAGACGAGAAGATCTACGTATTTCTCATGGTTGTACATATGGATATGTGTGCTGTGATTTAAGACACTGCTTAATCATTCCTCTAGCTGGCGTGGTTTCTCTTGGTCTCTTCTCTATCTCTCTACATGATCCTATTGCAGTTAAGCCGCCATGGCGCACACACTGATAGGGTTCTTCTCCTCTATTCTCTTCCACCGACCGGGTCGATCATCTTGACCTCCTCTCGGCCTCCTCTCTCGTTCCAATACACTGGAGTCGTTTTCGGTGTTGATCATCTCGTCCTCCTCTCTTGTCCTACTGCACGGACGATACCATGGCGCGAGCACTGCATTCTCCTTTCCTGTCACCGTCTTTGCGCGAGCACCGCAACTAGTTCGCCGATGGTGTCGCTCGCCATGCCGCCGACGGAGTCGCTTGCCCACGACTCCATGCTCGTCATGTCAAACACGGCACCACGTCCACTATCCACTGCAGTCGATATGGTCCAGCGCACACTGGATTTTCTTCCTGGTGACTTAGTATAATGAATTAGTTACATATAATGAGACAATGCGAAGGTTTTTCAATTTTTCAATTTTTTTTAAATTTTTATGCCCGTTTCAAAATGCTGTCAAAACGGCGGGAATGACCGTTCCTAGCTAGTTTTTTGGTGTTTCTCTGATTAAATAGATACTTATGTACCTAGAAATTATTTTTGGAAAAAAATAAAGAGCAAACTATGAGGCAGCTACAGTTCAAATATGACCCGCTTCCAACTGAATCGACGGAAATTTGTCTTTTTCACCAGAGGTGAATCAAAACTTTTTACACCCAACCATTTGGTCAATTGTGCATTAAATATGTCCTGGTATTTTAGAAAATTTATTTGGTCCAATTTTGCAACAAATATATGGTAGGTCCTTCACACAAAAAAACTCATTTTGGGCACTCGGAAAATGGAAAATTGATTTTTTGTCCAAAGAAAATAAAAAATCCCTTAGGCAACATTGTTTGCCATTCTAAGATGCACTCTTTTGAGCAATATGAGATCATTTGAACAAACTATGCCATGAATGTGGCCATAAGATTGACCATTTGGCTTGAAAGCCATGAATCTTCACACATGATAGCTCATTTCTGAGAACACATTTTTAAAACAATTGATGTATTACAAGTTAATAATTTTTCCTGCTAACTTGGTCACATGTAATGACACAATGCGAAGGTTTTCAATTTTTTATGTTCATTTCAAAATGCGGTCGAAACGACGGGAATGACCGTTCCTAGCTATTTGTTGAATCTTATGTACCTAGAAATGATTTTTGTAAAAAATAAAGAACAAACTATGAGGCAAATGCAGTTCAAATTTGATCCGCTTTCAGCTGAATCAGCCGAAACTTGTCTTTTTCACGAGAGGTGAATCAAAACTTCTAACACCCAAACATTTGGTTAAGTGTACATTAAATATGGCATAGTATTTTAAAAAAATTATTTGATACATTTTTGCAACAAATATATGCTAGGTCCTTCACAAAAGAACTCATTTCAGGCACTTGAAAAATGGAAATTGTTTTTTTCACGAGAGGTGGATCAAGAGCTTTTGACATGCAACTATTTGGTAAATTTTACATAAAATATGGTCTAATATTTTAGAAAAAATGGAGTGGCGCTATTTTGGAACAAACATTTGGTAGGTTCTTAAAAAAAACCATTTATGCACTCAGAAAATAGAAAAAGATTATTTTGTGCAATAAAATTTAAAGCTCTATTTGGCAACATTGTTTGCCATTTCAAGATGCACACTTATTCAAATATGAGATCATTTTGACGAACTATGCCATTGTTATGTTTTTAAAATAATCAAAGATTTGAGTCAATTTTTTTGAAATTCAAGCGCGAGACAACCGGCCAATGAGACGCGAGGAACCACCTTCACGCGGATCATCAAATTGGACGCAATATCAGCCATCTATCGCGCACCCATCCAACTGTGGCACTTCTCCCGAGTAACAAAAACCCTAACCCTCCCACCCACCCTCCTCGATCCCCGGTGCCGCCACCCCCACCCACCCACTCCTGACCCACCCTCTCGGCCTCTCCCCCTTCCCTCGATCCGCCAGATCCGACCGAGGCATGTCGCGCCACCACCCCCACCCAACCGCCGCTAATCCACCCTTGCGCTCGGTATCCCCGCCCTCCTTCTCTCTGCAGTCCATGGCCGACACCGCAACCTCGTCTCTAGGCTGCTCCGCAACGCCTTCGACGACCGCGCCCGGAGCGCAACGGCGCCGCCGTTCTGAGCACTTGACGCCACGCTCCGCCGCGGCTCCTTTACCGTCTGCCGCTCCTCCGGGCTCTGCACCTCGCCCACTCGAGCCTCTATGCGTCGCTCCGCACCAACCTCCCCCGCGAGTCCATGGGATTCCTCGACTACCCCTTCGTCGCCGACTGCTCTTCCTCCTCCGGCGACCCGCGCAGGTTCCCCGGGCACCAGGAGGTGCTCCGGTACCTCGAGGCATTCGCGCGGCGCTTCGACCTCCTTGCGCTGGTCTGCTTCGAGACGGAGGTCGTCAGCGTCCACTGCAGCAGGGACGACGGCACTGAAACTAGATCTGGTACTGGCCCCTTAAGCCTCTTTATTCATAAGCTCTATTGTGTTTTTGCATACAACCTTGCTGGATCCATGAGGTATTGGACCCCCCCCCCCCCCCCCGAAATGAGTTTTTCATACCCTATCTGTTGGAATGCAAGCTTGTCATGTTCATGGGATTGTAATGGATGAGTGCTTGTGTCTGTGTTTGATGTTCAGATTACCATCGGGTTGGCATGTATAGTATGATTTATGTCTCCGAATGTGCAATTTCAACCGTTAAGTAAGCTAGGGTTTGGCATGCCCTGACATTGTGACTAGATCATTCTTGTGGAAATGTGGTAGTTACTATCTGTCAGTGGTTTCCTCTTGGTAATCAAAGAATGCCTTGACCTCTTTTGATCTGCTGATCGCTGCCTGGTCTGTGTACTTACCATGCGAATTAACAATAGATGCGAAATATTTTCTTGTGCAAGCCATATTCTGGTCGTTAAACATTTGTTGATGTGTCAATATTATTGACATGTGATTCTGCATGTTTGTTTATCTATTTGCTAAGTATATCCTTGACAAGAATCAAACATAAGTATATGTACAACTACAACATCCTTCTCCTTTGTTCCATCTCTTTGCATAATTATTTTGTTATTAATTGCTGCACTTGTGTGCTGTCTTCCACAGGAATCACGAGGCACCAACGGCAGGTGGATTTAGGGTTGAAAATGATGATTCCGACCTCAATCCCGAACCAAAGTAAGCTCATGTCCAAACAAACCTATTTGTTCTATATTTAGGTTTCCTTTGGTATACGTTTGCAAATCTAACTCAGTTTTTGTTACACTACAGCAATACTTAGTATGTTCTCTGTGCTTGGTCCTTGCTTTTTGTAGATGATGATGCTGGCATATATCTGTTATATGCTTCTACCGATATAGGTTTTTGTAGATGAATGTTCTTGGAGGTTCATTCCGTACTAAATTTAGGGGTTTTCTTGACATATGGTACCCTACAGCTTGGTCTCACTAATAATAAGTATGTGAATGAATCCGTTCGAGTATCTGAAACTAGATGTTTTGTTGCTCATAGTAATTAAAAACATCGGCCAGTTTCTCATCACACACTGTTATTGTCACTTCATGTCTTGATCTATTGTGTCAGGCTGCTGTAGGTGCTGAACTGTGATCATTGCAAGGAGGAACCACTGTTTGGCTTTAGTCCTTCCCCATTTGATCAATTTATATGGCTCGCATGCATGCTACATGTTGGTTGACTTGGCATGACTTGCATGAAAACTCGAGGGCTTTCATACTAAATAGAACTTAATTTTCATGCAGACTTGCTCTAGCTCTTCTTAAATTTCATGCATGTTTCTTTCCGGACTTGATCTTACTACTAAATAGCACCCCGTCACTTGCTGCTGTTGTTATTCACCCTATCCTTGCTGTTCCGTTTCCTTGTTGGCAGATATTTTCGTAAATTCAAGACGAAAGATGTTCAAAGAAGCGCCAAGACATTCTTATATAGCAAGTTATGTAATAATAGCTGGGTTATCTGGGCATTGTGAACTCCAGAATTTCATGTATCTTCTCTCCGTTTCTGAATGAAATGTTTTATGTTTTAGAATTACTAATTACAATTTCTGTTCCATATGAAATAGTAATTATGTATGTGATTTGAAAATATGTGCAATGGAAACATGGCTCATGCGACCCATTTATCAAAATAATTTGAGCATATTTGAAATTTCTGACGTGTGGGACCAGTGTATGATATTATGATATTTGGGACCAATATAAAATGGTAGAAAATATAATGGCAAAAAATAACAGATCATACGCTGTAAAAGGCCGCACCCAGAAATAAAAGGCCGAATTGCTAGGCTAGGCCCATGTAGCTAGCGTAAATTGTCAGGAAAAAAATATATAAAAGGCTGAATTAATGGGCTGGGCCCATGTAAAACACCAAATTGGACCGGGCTGATTCTTGTCAACGACCTTTCCATTTGGTCACAAATTTGCCACGTCGGATCCAACGTAGCCTGGCCAGACAGCCAACGACCAAAACAAAAGGTCATTGGTTCAACGACCTTTTGTTTTGGTCGTTGCCTTCCACGGCTTTATCCCGAAGAAGATCGTTAATTTCAGTTTACGATGGCCAGCTTTTGACCATCTGTTTTTGGTCAAAAAAAGATCGCAAATGGAAACCAATGACCATTCAGTGACCAATAGTGATGGTCGTAAGTTGACGTATTTCTTGTAGTGTACCTCTGGCACTTGCCGGCACTAGCTCCGGCATCCATGTCCTCAGGTTAGCGCTGCCATTCGTCAAGCAGGGAAGAGGAGGGATTGGGCGGGAAGCTCCCGGCAGCGCGTTGTCTCCTGCGAGAAGGAGGTAAGCAACCCCCACCCCCTCTCTAATCAGTTGTTAGTAGTGTGCTAGGTTAAATATCTTTTTATTTTTCCTAGATTTTTAGGGTATATGCAAGTACTGTGTTTGTAGTGTCTATTGGGAAAATGCTAGATTGTTAGGATAATTGTTTGTATGTTTGTAGTGTTTATAGGGAAATGCTAGATTGTTAGGGTAATTTTTCCCTAGATTGTTAGGGTAAAATTTTCAGAGTTTGCTATACTGATAGAAGCATGAGAAAAATCGGTAGTTTGTATCAACAGTACATTATGTATCAAACTTTGGTTGGATGATTAGGAGGACAGTGGTATTCCCATCCCACCAGGGTTCAAGTCTGGTGCTTGGAATTTTCCTTGATTTATTTGAGGATTTCTGGCGATGCGCGTTAAATGGGAGGAGATGTTCCCGTTGACCGCGAGGTGCCTACGGTTACATCGTAAATCTTAAGATGATATGCCGGCTTAGTCTCTCAGAGGTGCCCATAGGGGTAGGGTGTGCGTGTGTGCATTCATAGTGGTGAGTGTATGTGTGTATGTATGAGCGCTTGTTTCTCTACTATGTGAAAAAAACTCTTTATCTGAATGTTTTCTCGATAATGCAAGAGTTTGTCCGTCTGTAATGAGAATATATATGTGATTTCAGTTTGACGGGAAAAGAACCAATATTTTCTAGCAGATATCACAACAACATGAATCAACAAATTGCATTCAAAAGAACAATATCCATCATATATGAAAAATTATATATTTTCAGCCTTTCCAGTTTGTCATAACAGCAAAATGATGCAACAAACCCAACATCCAGTTCACATAGTCAGACAAAAATTTGCGTAGTATTCTTCCTTTTTGTTTCTGTTGTGCCATTTCTGCTGGTTGTGAGCCTCCTGGTGCCTGTGATTTTGGTGTTTGTTGGGATGCATTGGTGTTGGTTGTGACCTTATGCTATATTAATTTGCTAGATTGTTTATAGGGAAAATGATGTCAATTTGTTGTTAACAAAAAAGTTGAATATCAAAACATATTACTAGCTACCCATTGCTAATTTAGTTATATATTTTTTCTACTAGATTCTTCGTCAGACACGGAGTGATTCCGAAGAGTATTGGGGATTGGTGGCGGCGATGTTGACCACTATTCTTCGGATTGTTCGGTACCCTTCGGCATGGAGGACCACACTACTGATGAAGAGGAGGCGACACCGGATGTCACCAATGATCCATTTGCTTCCGAGGAGGGAAACCGGTTGGGTGAGGATGACTCAGGGTTTGCCTCGAGCAGCACAACCAAGGAGAAGCACTCCGGGCGTGGTCTGACAACAATCACCTCATGCCTGCGGGCCCCGTCCTGTCGTAGCACCAAGTGGAGACAGGTAAATGATCCACATTGAAGTTATTTACCATATCATAATTGAGTACTAGCAAATCATTTTCTTGTTCATCCTGCAGTCATCTTATATTTATCATCGAAAGGGTTTGAAGCAGCGCATGCGGAACTACATCATTGGCACCTTTTTGAGGAAGTACTTCCCCGTCTTGGTCAAGCCGAACGATGATGACCCGTCGTCGCCATGTTTCACCTAGGAGCACTACAAGTACACCAAGTATAAGGACGGTGTCACCATGCCCGCCCGGGTTATGGAAGGTCTCTGGTTAAGTACCTTTTGCACTGCATTGGTCCATATCCGACGCGTGGGGATTATTTAATGCCATACGCATTGTTGTAGCAAAAAATTTCCTGCGAGGAAGGGCAGCTGAAGAAGGCGGCAAAGACGGTGGAGAAAGTTGGCAGCTTCCGTCTCACCCACACGAAGCACACACTGTGGTACACGACCACGAAGAAGGCTCTCCCCCCCGATGACGCTGGGAAAATATGACAAAATTGTGGCTTGCGGGACCAATATTGAGAAAGCCAATTACTTGTCGGTGATTTGATTCTATCTAACTAGGCGAGATCTCCTTGGATGAAACAAGATTGTTGGGAGGCATTGGCGGATCTCTGATGCGACCCAAAATGCCAAGTCTGGCACACGTCCATGGGAGGTGTAACCTGACAACTCTGCAGGAAAATATGGCATGTGCAACCCTAGGGTCAATTTTGTCTCATGGTGCATCTCCATTTATTAATGATAAAACTTTAGCTTCCAAGCGAGAGAGCATCTTGGTGGCAAGGTCAGCATCCTGGATGTGTGGCTAGAAGGTCATAGGGGAATGGATGGCAAGCCATTTTGCAGTGATTCGGTGATGGAGAAGTTTGAAACCTTCAAATGCGAGTTCCAGAAGGTACATGGGGTGGACGCCGATCCTAGGTCCCGTCCACTCAATCTATAGGAGGTCATGACTGCAGGGCAGGGGAAGATTAGTAGACTCCATTTCATTTGCAACGGTGCGATCGCTACCTCCTCGCATCGCAAGCACCCCAAGATCAATGCGACGAGCACGAGCTAAAGTCTATCCATACGGAATCAGCCAACGGCTGGGTTGCATGAGATCACAGGTCTCAAGGTTCATACCATTCATATATGCCCATGCCTTCAAATAGAAGCATTTGCAACCTATATGAGACTGCCATACCATATTACAGGTTGGTTAATTACGAGCCAGAAAAGGAGGCCGGAGAGAAGTGCAAGGCAGAATTGGAGGAACGGCGGCAGGCAGAACAAGAGCAGAAAGCGAGAGAATAGGCAGAAAGAGCAAAACACGTTTCAGAAACTTTAGAAGAGCTGCAGGCAGAAACGAAGGCTATGCGCGCGAGGAAAAGCTAGAGGTTAGAACTTCCTCTTAATATAGTCACCAAAGAATATAATACAGATAGACAATGCTAAAATGTCTCTTCTCATCTAATAGGCCTTTATGTGAATTCACACGGCTGAAAATGGTGCCCCTCCTCCTCATCAAGTGTACAGAACATGTCCACGGATGTGCTCTATGAACTTGCATGTGATGTGCAATGTAGCTACAAGCTTTCAACTTGCATGTGGTGTGCTCTATGAACTTGTATGTGATGTGCTCTATGAACTTGTATGAGCAACATATATGCTTCTTGATATGAGATGTGATGTTCTGTTCTGTTGTGAAGTGATATGCCTCTTATATATGCATATGTTTTCAATTGTAGGGCTTAAAGAAGAAGTAAAATGTCAACATTAGTTGTGGGAGATATTTTTGGAAGTACCACTCAGAAGAGTTGCCTTTGACGACAGGAGGCTGCAATTAGAGGGGGCACCTGACTGCTACTGCATACATTTCCGAGGGCCCAACTAGCTCGGAAAAATATTTTTTGTCGCGAGGCAACTCTCGCAGAGGTGGCACCCGACTGATACTGCCAACTACATGTCTTTGCTGAGAAAAAAATACTTGATGAAAACTGCCACCTCCTCGCATCGCAAGCTCCCTAAGATCCGCGCGACGAGCACGAGCTCTTGTCCATCCATACGGAGTCGCCCGACGGTCGGGTCGCATGACATCACGCGTCTCAAGGTTCATATCATTCATATATGCCCATGCCTTCAAATAGAAACATTGCAACCTATATGAGATTGAGATACCATATTAAAGGCCGGTTTGGAGGAAGAAAAGGATGCCAGAGAGAAGCGCAAGTCCGGATAGGAGGAACAGCGGCAATCAGAATAGGCGGACAGGGCGAGAGAACAGGCGGAAAGAGCGAAGCATGATTTTGAAACCTGAGAAATGCTGCAAGCAGAAACAAAGGCTACGCGCCCGAGGAAAAGCTTGAGGTTGGAACTTTCTCTTAATGTAGTCACCAACCAGTATATACCGATGGACAATGCTAACATGACTCTCCTCATCTTATATGCCTTTATGCGAATTCATGTGGCTGGAAATGGTGCCCCTCCTCCTTCTCCACAAGTGTAGAGAACGTGTCCACGGATGGGCTGTATGAACTTGCACGTGATGTGCAACACAGCTACAAACTCTGAACTTGCATGTGGTGTGCTCTAAGAACTTGTATGTAGTGTGCACTATGAACTTGTATGAGCAACATATATGCTTCTTGGTATGAGATGTGCTTTTCTGTTCTCTTCTGAAGTTATATGCCTCTTATATATGTATATGTTTTCAATTGCAGGGTTTAAAGAAGAAATAAAATGTCAACATCAGTTGTGGGACATATTTCGGAAAGCACCACTCGGAAGAGTTGCCTTTGTCGAGAGGAGGCTTCTCCGTTTACATATGTCGGAAAGCACCACTCATATAGGTATCCCGTGCATATTTTTGTACTTCTCCGTTTACATGGTTGCGTGCGTTTGTCCTGACTAGTAGCAATATGTACATTACGCATGCAATTTGATGTCAGTGCCATGGTTTTTTCTTTCAATAGACAAGAGCGCTTATGCTTGAGTTTGTCTCAGAGGATGCTGAGGGCAAAGGTAGCAGTGAGAAGATACTGCTGCGCACGCCAGATATATTCATCGCCCGTGCAAGAAACGGCACAATCTTGACACGCATGAAGGTAGTCTTCGAGGCCGGCGCACGCTTCTGGGCCCAGCGGTTATCCGAGTGGTATTACCGGAAGTTCTTGGGCCGTGGACGACACCGGCCGCCTGCTTCTTGGAGCTGGTTTAGCGTCATGGGGAAGCCCCTAATCAACGATGACGGTGAGTCGCTAATTTGCATCTGGTTTATGATGTGTTGATGTGTACCTTAGCTTGTGGTTTGATCGAACCTAGCTACAGCTACAGTAGTATACACACTGACCAGCCGCGCGCGTCCATTTGAGTTGTTGATGTGTAGGGTCTTGCTCCATCGCTTCATCCAGCATGTGTGTGGAAGCTCAGCACCGCTTGGAGTTCGAGAGGGTGCATGGACACGGGAAGTTCACCTTCGCTGCCAAGAATCCGACGGCCCTCAAGAAGAAATGCCGGAGGAGGCAGGTGTGGGATCCGGATGATGGAGCATGGTTCGGCGACGTGCTGGACACCATCAAGCATTCGGCCGGAGTGCCCACCACCAAGGTCCCGAATGATATATCTCTCCCCCTCGATTCATACGACATACACATACCGGCCGGGCCGCTCGGCGGCAAGCTCCGTCCGCTTGACCTAGCCTGGATGATCTATAAGCACGGGCCAGTGCTCGGTGCGCTTCTGCTAGACGACGACTACGACAGCAGCGATGTGTACCCAGGGGTCCTGAGGCACGTGATCAAGGGAGACATGACCTGGGACGACTACGATGGCCACGGCGTGGTGTGCTTCGAGTACGAGTTCGAGGGTGGCGACCTGCTACTGCGGGTAATGGATAATCACGAGGAAGATGGCCCCTTGAAGTGGATCAAGTTCTCCGCATTCCATGAGTTCGTCCAGCTGCACGTTAAGCCAATCGACCCCAAGTTGCTTCGAAGGAACAGCAAATGGAGAAGGAGTGACCTGTTTGACCCCTTCGAATACATCGCCAACAAGCTGTACTACCTCCGATGAAGGGCACCGGCCGGCCGTTTGCCCATGATTGTGTAGCTATTCAGGTTTTAATGTACAAGGATGCATGGGTGACTTGTAACTGCTTGCGTACATTCTTGCTAGTGTATCTGAACTATACTAGTATCCTAAATTCTAAAAAGTGCGCGCGCACTATCTAGGGAGAATGAGCGGCCGCTGCTCGACCGCACGATGCCAGCGAATCGTTCGGCCCACGACCTCAGGTGATATCTGGTCGGAAGCACACTTCCTTCCTCCTCCTCCTTCCCTGACCCGTCAACCACCGCAGCCATGACGGATCTTAATTTCGACACGCGGATTAAAAATTACGATTTTTTAAAAGATTGAAAACTCAAATTAAATGTGTTCACACATTTTCACATGGATGTTTTTTGTCTGTTTACCTGATATTTTTTCTAATATATGGATTTGTTTTTTAGTATATAAATTAGAGGGAAGAGATTATTACTATTTATAGATTATTACGGACCAAAAGTTTCCGTTTTTGGTTGGCCGCTCGCGAAGGGTAGTGAGCAGCCGGCCGCTGGCTAGATCAGTCCTACTAGTATACCTTGATTTTTTGTCATCTAGCATAGTATATACTGTACCTTGTTTGTTGGTAGCTTTCAGAGAGGCCCGTTTTTTGCTCTTGTTGCTAGTGCGAATCAAGTAATCAATCCAACACGCCACGCGCAATAACAGCACTTATAAGTTATAACGAACCAGTGCCAACGAAAACTGAATATTGAACACCCAGAAGTCCGAAATCAACACCATATTTAACGTCCAATCACGAATGGCAGCCAAACAGTTTTCCGACATTTTTTTGGCGGGTGAAGTAATGTAGTATTACTCAACTCATAAAGTGCATACATTCAGCAACAGTCAGCTCTAATGCATCTGACGGCCAGAACCAACACAAGTCATTGTTCTCCCTTCTATTCATGCAAATTTAGCTAGCTATCGCTAACCTTATTTTAAGTACGATTAACATGAGTAATGCAAGATTCATGAAGACCCATGACGTGCCTAATCACCTTAATGAGCGAGGAGTAGACCGATCTATCCAATTTCGTGCCAATCAACTTCACTGCAATAATAGAATCCATCTCAACCATGATTGGTAAGTCACTCCTCTGGATGGCAAACGACAATCCTTCCATGCGCATAACTCGGCTTCAAAAGCATCACGAGAAGAGATGAGTCGGGATGTGTTTCGCTGGTACCTTAATTACTACATCAAGGTCTTTCACAGTAGACTCTATGTACCGTACGCTCATGCATTCCGAGGTACCGGTGAGGAATAACAAGAAATTTTGGAAGTCCAAGATTCCACTAAAAGCGAAAATCTTCAAGTGGTATGTTCTAGGGGAGTTGTGTTAACCAAAGACTACCTCGCATAACGCAACTGTCCAAGGAGTAAGAAGTGTTGTTTTTGTACTCATGACGAGACAATGAAACATCTCATTTTCCAATGCAAATTTGCACGTTCTACGTGGTCAATCGTCCAAATAGCATCAAATTTATATCCGCCCACAAGTGTTGACAATGTATTCGGTCAGTGGTTGGACGGTATTCCAAATAAGTTGAAAGCACTTATAAGGGTGGGAGGGTATGCCTTAATTTGGTCGCTTTGTCTATGTAGAAACGATTTAGTTTCTAATGAAAAAATGCTTCTCCTCTGCAGTTCCGTTGTACGCACTCGCTTCATACGTGGTCTATGCTACAACGACCCGAGCACCAACCGTTGTTCAAGGTTGTGCGTACGCGGTTGGAGCGGGTGACTAGGGAGGTTTTTTTTAACATGGGTGGTAGCATAACCTCCAGATTGATCCACCACCACCTTCGACATAGGCATACTGTCAGTATATAGGACTCTACTTTTGCCGATATGTCAGTTTTTATTTCATGATTTTTGTCAGACTTTTGAATTTGACTGTGTGTATCTTAGTTATGCAGAGCCCGGGTGTTACTCATAATGTTTTGTATCTGCTTGATGCTATATTTTGAGATAATAAAATTGCCCTTTATCAAAAAACGGCAAGAGAAGAGCTCCCTGTAGGACGAGAAGATAATACTGCCTTTATCATCTCTTAGCAACATACAAGCACCTGCTTTACCATCCTCAGTATAGGCTCCGTCAGTGCTTAATTTCACCCAACCAGCTTCAAGCAGACACCACTTGCCACTTCATTGACCTTTATCACATGTGGGTGGAAAACCGAGTTATCATAAGCAACAACTGATTTTCATTTGCGATGACCAATGGAAAGATCCATCTTTATGCCGACCAGCGAATCAAGATAGCTCACGAGGAGCCTTCTGGATGCTTCCATAGGGGTGGGGGTTTGTCATGAACCGCCTCGTTTCAAATATGCCAAGGACGCCAAAGGGTCATCGAAATAATAGAGCGCTCAATATCCGGCAAAGGGTCAACAATTTTCTGACACTCAAAAATAATGCAGCAGCGAGCAGAACAAAGCGACATACAATGCAGCAAGCCATTTCTATTCAACAACAAATAATAATCCATGGAGCAAACCACATAGTGCGTTGTTACTAATAAAGGATTGACGATCCCACATTCTCCCACTTCCAACAAACAATAACATCACACTCGACTAACAAGTTACTAGCCCTTTTCTGCTGGCTGAGTGGGCAAGGGATCCACCTGGAACACAATCTCGTTGCCCTTCTATTTTCTACCCCATGAAACAATCAACCTATCTGCAACATGGTTAGAGATACGACATGCAATCAAATACGATGAAGAACGAAAACAAGCAAGGGACACAAGACTTAACGTGGAAAACCCCTCCAGCACAAAGGGGAAAAAAAGCATGGGTGCCAGCCAGCCGAACTTCACTATATCAGGGAAGGTTACAAACGTCGAGGATTTGCAACTGATCAACTTATCCCATGCGGCAGCTTAAAAGAGGTATATATAACACAGGTGACCTAGGTCAATACTGATCGGCCCAAGCCTATAGACGACGGGCCTCGCTCCGCTCGCTCGTCAGAAGTTAGCCTTTCTCTTTATACTTGAATTTGAAGCATAACATAACAAACTCCACCTTGAGACAAATTCCATCTTGTAGCATGAATGAGAACCTCCTCCCTGAACAACAAATAAAACACTTTCGGTGCCAAACAGCCACTAGGGCTAATGAGTTATACCAACTAAGTCTGAGCAAAGCTCAAACTTAGCAATAGGAAGTAGCTTTGATTATAATGAGTTATACCAACTAATCTTGCATACCTTTAGTTTACCTTGCTCAACAATGTCTCTGACATAATGATATTTGACAACAATTAATGTGCTTTGTTCTCTCATGGAACATCTGATCCTTAGTGAGGTATATGGCACTCTGACTGTCACAAAACAAGTTAATGCAAGAATTATCTCCACAAAGCTCAGCATACAAACCTTTCAGCCAAACTGATTCTTTACATGCTTCTGCAATAGCAACGTATTCTGCTACAGTGGTAGACTGGGCAACTACTGGCTGCAACGTTGCCCTCCAACTCACGGCACAACCACCAACTATGAGCACATAACCTGTAAGGGACCTCCTCTTGTCCAAATCGCTGAAAGCAGAATCTGAATCCATATAGCCAACTAGTCCCTCACCAGTCCTGACGAATTTCAAACAATCATTGGAAGTGCCATGAAGGTACCTGAAAATCCACTGAATAGCCTTCCAATGTTCCAATGTACCTGGAAGTACCATGAAGGTATCGACTGATCAAACTCATTGCAAAAGACAAACCAGGCCTAGAACACACCATGACATACATTAAAGAACCAAAAACACTGGAATGTGGAACTCTTGACATATACTCAAACTCTTCATCATTACTAGGACAATGAGAGGATGATAATTTGGAATGAGGAGCAATGGGAGTGCTTACTGACTTAGCATCATGCATGTTATAACGACGAAGAACTTTCTTAATGTAACTCTACTGACTAAGAAATAACAAACCAGAATTTTTGTCCCCTTGTAATCTCCATACCTAGAATTTTCTTAGAAGCACCAAGATCCTTCATCTCAAACTCACTACTTAACTATGCCTTTAAAGTATATATTGATCTCTTTCTTGCCCTTGGAAGCAATCAACATACCATCTACATTAACAACAAGTATATAGGTGATCCATCAACAAATTTAATGTAAACACAACTATCAAATGCAGACCTCTTAAATCCATGTGCTATCATAAATGAATCAAACCTTTTATAACGCTGTCTCGGAGACTGTTGCAAACCATATAGGGACCTCTTTAACTTGCAAACAAATTTCCCCTTACCAGGCACTATGAAACCTTCCGGTTGGTCCATGTAAATCTCCTCGTCCAATTCACCATGCAGAAAAGCAGTCTAGACATCTAACTGATCAAGCTCAAGATCATGCATAGCAATAATACCGAAAATGCAAGAAGGGAACGATGCTTGACAATTGGAGAGAACACATCATTATAATCAATAACTGGTGATACGTCCATTTTGCATCATGTTTTTATGTTGATATTTTTTGCATTATGGGTTGCTATTACACTTTAGGATAAAATTCTTATGCCTTTTCTCTCTTATTTTACAAGATTTACATCAAGAGGGAGAATGCCGGCAGCTGGAATTCTGGACTGAAAAGGAGCAAATCTAAGATACCTATTCTACACAACTCCAAATGTCCTCAAACTTTACGAAGAATTGTTTTGGAGTATATAAAAAATATTGGGTGAATAAGTACCAGAAGGGGGGCCACCAGGTGGGCAGAAGCCTGGGGGGCGCCCTCCTGAGCTTGTGGGCCCCTTGGCTAGGCTCTGATGCCCATCTTCTGCTATATGAAGCGTTTTGACCTATAAAAAATCACGAGAAGGCTTTCGGGACGAAGAGCTTCCATCCCGAGGTGGAACCTGGGTAGAAGCAATCTAGGGCTTTGACGGAGCGATTCTGCTGGAGAAACTTCCTTCCGTGAGGGGCTAATCGAAGCCATCATCTGCACCAACCGATCCTCTCATCATGAGAGGATCAATCTTCATCAACATCTTCAATAGCACCATCTCATCTGAAACCCTAGTTCATCACTTTTATTCAATCTTTGCTTCAAAACCTCAAATTGGTACTTGTAGGTTGCTAGTAGTGTTGATTACTCCTTGTAGTTGATGCTAGTTGGTTTACTTGGTGGAAGATCATATGTTTAGATCCTTAATGATATTTATTACCCCTCTAATCTTGAACATGAACATGCTTTGTGAGTAGTTACTTTTGTTCCTGAGGACATGGGAGAAGTCTTGTTATAAGTAATCATGTGAATTTGCTATTTGTTCGATATTTTCATGAGATGTATGTTGTCTTTCCTCTAGTGTTGTAATGTGAATGTCGACTACGTGACACTTCACCATGATTTGGGCCTAGGGGAAGGCATTGGGAAGTAGTAAGTAGATGATGGGTTGCTAGTGACAAAAGCTTAAACCCTAGTTTATGCGTTGCTTCGTAAGAGGCTGATTTGGATCCACATGTTTTATGCTGTGGTTAGATTTATCTTAATTCTTCTTTCGTAAGTGGGGTTAATCATAAGTGGGAGGCTTGTCCAAGTAAGGACAGCAACCAAGCACCGGTCCACCCACATATCAAATTATCAAAGTAGCGAACGCGAATCATATGAGCATAATGAATTCTAACTTGACGATAATTCCCATGTGTCCTTGGGGGCGCTTTACATCATATAAGAGTTTGTCCAGGCTTGTCCTTTTCCATAAAAAGGATTGGACCATCTTGTTGCACCTTTGTAACACTTGTTACTTGTTACCCGTGACGAATTACCTTGCCACCAAACTATCTGTTACCGATAATTTCAGTGTTTGCAGAAAATACCTTGTTGAAAACTGCTTGTCATTTCCTTCTGCTCCTCATTACGTTTGATACTCTTACTTATTGAAAGGACTACTATTGATACCCTATACTTGTGGGTCGTCACCTGGTATCTAACTGAAGCCCTTAGCCACTAACCTTGCCTTAAACCTCACAGGCTCACTAGGAGACAAACCCTCGTTTCTTTCGAAGATCCATTCACAATGAACGGTCTTCTTATGTTTAGGCAAGCGCACGACTGTAACTGCATCAAGTTCCCCCTTAGTGGTTTTGGAGTATTGAAGGCAAATAGGCTGAGGGACTAATGTGTTTGTGAGTGTCCACATGAGTTACAGTCCCGGAAGATTTGGTTTAACACATGGAAGAGGACCCCTAAAAATATATTTTTTCAAGTGAAGAAATTGGTGATCAAACTGGTACGGACTTTGAAGAAATTGATGTGCAGACTTTGAACCTTGAAGACTTTTGTTTTCGTAGTTTCTTTCATCTTATTTGAGTCATAGGAAAAACCGTACTATTAAAGGGGGTCCAGGTGAAACATATTTCACATTTCCAAAGTGATGCTCAAACCTATACTACCCTAGCCGCTTCGAGTGAAGCCTTTGGAAATTGGAGTTTTAGTTATGTCGACCGCATGTATGATCAAGGTATCCGTTGTGTGCCCCATCTTTGATGGCATAGACTATCCTTACTGGAAGAACAAGATGCGCATGCACCTTGAGGAAACTGACAACGACCTTTGGTTCGTCGTTGAGAACGGCGTTCCCGATATTGCTCCTAGTATCAACACTGCTGATGTGAAGAGATTCAAGCAACTCGACTCTCAAGCGAAGAACGTCATATGTGGACATCTCAACAAAGGACAGTATGGCTATGTGAGTGCTCTAGAAACTGCAAAGCATATCTGGGATAGACTTTCCAAGGTCAATGAAGGCATTTCCACATAGCATGACTCATGTGTTGATGTGCTCCGCAATCTCTTCAACCGCTTCAGAAGACTCGGCAATGAAAATATTCAACAGACTTTCGATCGCCTCACCGATATCTCCAATGAGCTTCAAGCTTTCGGTGCTGCTGACATCACTGATCATGAGGTTGTGAAGAAATTGCTGAGGTCTCTGGATAGTTCCTTGGACACCTTAGCCCTGATGATTCAAGAGTGTCCTGCTTACAAAGCACTTGATCTGGCAGATATTCTTGAGAGGCTCAATACTCATGAATTTCAGCAAGCTAAGAAGAGAGATATGTCTGGTCCTAGCTATGGATGACCTCGCGCTCTGAAGGCAAAGGCCAAGGCAATCTCTTCATCTGAGGAAGAAGCATATGACTGCACTACTAATGGTGCTGAGTAAACTGGCAGAGAGCTAGCTAATGCTTGTGAGAGAATTCTAGAAGCTTTCCAAGAGAAATCACCCTGGAAAGTCTTCAAAGTATGACTGGAAGAACACTGGAGAAGCTTCTGCTTGAGACTACGACAAGAGAACATGCCAGAAATGCAAAAAGGCAGGCCATTACATCGCTAACTACCCTCTCTCGAAAAAGGGGTCAAAGAAGAAGAAGTCTAGCAGAGATGATGACTCTGATGACAAGAAGAAGGAATCCTCAAAGTCTTCATCAAAATCTTCATCTCGCAAGAAAAGCAGTTCCGGCAGAGCTTGCGCATTCATTGGGAAGCAAATGGACCTTGGCGGTGACAGGACGGGGCTAATCACCAGCGGCTTAAATGTCGATTTCGTCACCGGTGGGTGAGGAGAAGGCGCGGGAGAGGCAGTGGGACTACAAGCTGGGGGCGTGGAATGGTTATTTCACATGAAATCATATAAAAAATCAGACACATGTTGGCCCAACCCATCAATACTAATAGCGGGATCAGTCTTGAGCATTGGTGAAGTATACAACAACCAAAAAGTAATCTGGTAGTAACGCCAACGCTATCTTACATTTTTTCAACTCTCATAAACAATAAACTGAACAAGCAATATACAATACAAGGTAACAAAACAGTGCTTAGCTAAGTTTACCGTGTCTATCTAAGCATGAAAGGCCTGCCAAGCATATTTCTCTCCCTGAAGAACTTCTTTTTGTGCCTCTTCTTCCCACAAGTGAACTCTTCAGCATCACTCGAGTGCAGGATCTGAAATCTATCCGGGCAGAACGCGCACCTACTCTTGAAATGGCACATCGGCTTTTCTGTCACATGTCACACATACATAAATAGAATTAACATGCATGAATACAATTAGTTAATCCGGAGGAACTAGATAGATTATGTAAGTTACCTAAGAGGGTGCATGTCTCGACCACCAGCCGTCTAGACCGGCGCTCAAACCGCAGCTCGGCGAAGAAGTACTTTTGTTCATTGTCGTCAGTGGCATCCTTCCGTCGGGCCCAGAAGCCGACATGGTACCAGAAGTCCTGCCTGAAGCCGACGCAGGCGGCCCTGGGCTCTTCCATGGGCTCCGCAGCAGGATAGAACATAGCATCCTGCGTGCGCACACTCGAACATATAGTATTAGTGATCTTACTGATGGTCAAAGTAAATCTTAAATTACGCATTAGGCCATATATAGAGTATATCCAAATGGGGGATTACATGACATAAAATACTTACCGGGTACCTGGAGTTGTAATGGCCGAGGGCAAAGATGGTGTACATGTTGGCAGCGAGGGCATCACGCTCACTGTCACCAAATATATACGTTAACATGCATGGACACACGAACAAAAGTACTACGATATGTAGATTCAATTCAGTCGTAACTAAAACTAAATTGAGAGAGAGAGAGAGAGAGAGAGAGAGGGGGGAACGTATGGAAGTATAATAAATAAATTAAGACGGAATTCTCACTGTTTTCTCTGGCGATCAAAGGAAGGGAAGTCGACGGCGTCGGCGTCGGCGTCGGGGTCAGCACCGGGGGAAGAGAAGAAGGATCCCATCGTCGTCCGTGGTTATCTTTTTATTTTTCAAGAGGTGGGGAATTGATTGTGTGATCCCCTATATTATATATCTCGGGTTGGCCGCGAGGCAAATCAAGTCGGAACGCCTGCTCCTAGTCGCCTACAAATAGAAACTCAAGTAAGGCCCACCTTCAGAATTTGGGAATCAGACAGACTCTCGATTACGTACGTATTTTGCTGCCTACAAAGACATACAATATTCTTCCCTACAAAAAAAAGACGTACAATATTCTGTTGGCAAAGTCCATTGGGGCAAATTGCGGGTGCGTCGCACAGCGGTGCCCCTGACTGGGACGGCCCATTTTCTTTTTCTTTTTTTGTTTCTTCGTTTCTATCTCTCTTTTTTTTGCGGTCAAAGTAAAATACAAATTCGGAAAGAAAAGGAAAACAAGAAACATGTAAAAGAAGAAACAGAGATAGAAACGAATAAACAAAAAGGAAAAATAAGTACGTAGTCGAGAGTCTATCTGATTCCCAAATTTTTATATTTTTCTTTATATTTTTAGTTTTTCAGAAAAAAAAACATAAATTGTTCAAAAAAAAAAAAAAACCCGTTTTCAAAATTATGTTCACAAATTTAAACAGGTTTGGTTTTTCAGAAATGTTCGGTAATTGCAAAAATATTGCGTTATCCAATTTTTTTCCATGTTTTCAAAAGAAAATCACAAATTCAAAAAATGTTCCCGCTTTCAAAAATTGTTCCCGGATCAAAAAAAAATGTTCGGCTTTTCTAGCTACCAGAAAGAAATGTTCGCTTAGGGCGAGGAAAATAGCAAGGGCGAGGCCCAAACAAACAACCCAACATACGTACGAGTCTATCCCTCACCGGTATCCCCGGCCCACCAGGGTTCAAGTCCTGATGCTCGCGTTATTCCTCAATTTATTTCAGAAGTTTCGACGATGTGCTTTCAGTGGGGAGACGTTCCCGTCGATAATGAGGCGCCCGCAGTGACTTCATAAATTTCAAGATGATATGCCAGCTCAGTCTCTCGGAGATGCTCATAGAGATAGGGTGTGCGTGTGTACATTCATAAAGGTGAGTGTATGCGCGTATGTATAAGCGCTTGGGTCTGTACGTGTTTGAAAGAAGATGAAGAAAACGTACGTACATGTCTCCAATTGGACGTTGTGTAGGATTCATTGTCTGTGTAGGCCAGCGACCTCCCCATCATGTAATATACACCCAACGAGAACTAGATCCATGCGAAGGTTTAACACCCAAATAACATAAAAGTTGTAACTAAATTAGTATCATTAATTATATCTCGGTCACAAAAAGGTTTAACCCCCAAATAACATAGTTTAGGATGTTATAAAATACAACATGCATTTATTTAATTGTTTTAACTACTTCTTAAATCATTTTAGAGCATTCAAAGCTTTTTATAAAAGTGTGGTTTCATTACCATAGTTAGCTATGCATTATTTCGCACAACCTGAACATTTTATTTTTAATATTTTAAAAACTTTACCGTTTGACTTGATTTTGATTTTGAATTTGAATTTGAATCGGTATCGAATCAACACGAGTTTATCAACAGTAGCTTAATTGACGTGGCATCATTAGGTTCACAGTAGCTTAATTATCCAGGCATCACATATAGGGAAGCCTCGCGCGAAGGCGAGTGGGAGATGGGTCAGCCCAAACACGTGAAAGGCCACAACCTAGTTTCTTGGGTTTTTATTTAGTTTATTTATGCTTCAAAATATCTAAATAAATATATTACAGAGACCACTTTAGATAAAAGTACTTGAAAAAATGTTGAGCAAGCATTTGAAAAAAATAATTTGTATAGGTAAAATGTTTCTCATGTATACAAAAGATATACAGTGTGTTTGAAAAATTTTGATGGTCTATTTTAAAAATGTTAATCAAGCATTTAAAAAAATATCAAATGTGTATGGAAAAAATATTGACCATGAATAAAAAAATGTTTATCTTGTACTTGAAAAATGTTTATCAAGCATTTGAATGGTAAATGTGAATGGAGAAAAAGTGGACCATGTATCCCAAAACTGTTATTCTTCTATTTGAAAATATTAAACATATAATACAAATTTGTATTTCATTAAAACAAAAGTGTAAGTTGTGTATGGAAAAAGATGACACCAAAAAATAAAAGTATTCAAAAAATATTAACCATGTGTGCAAATGTTTGACATGTATATAAAAAGGTTTCTGATGTATATGAAAAATATTGATTGTGTACTAAAAAAAGTTGACTTGTGTTGAGCAAAATATAAACCGACAAAAATCAACAAGGAAACTAAGAAAAAAGACCAATAAAACCAAAAGGGAAAACAAAGAAACCTAAAATGGAAAAATGAATAACTAAGAAACCAATGCAAAAGAATAGGAATAGAGAAAGCCGGAAAAAACAAAGAAACCCGATGAAAAGCAAGGAAGAAACAAAGATAAGCAAAGAAAATAGAAAAAGGAAAGCAAAAAACAATAAAAGCCGAGAAAGAAAAAAATGGGCAAGCTCACCCGACAAGCTAGCGTGATTCATCTGTAGGGATCACTCGATTATATAGCACGCCTATTTCTCGCTTGGTGCGAGATGTGGGGCACCTCGCCTGAAGGAGACCACAGGCCACATGCCATAACCTCCTTTTATGTTTTTGTTTTTTGCTTTCATTATTACTTTTATCTAAACTTCCAAATATTATATATATACACACACATAAAATATTTGAAAAATGTTACGATGTGTATTGAAAAATGTTTCTTATGTATACAAAAAATGTATAGAAATTTATACAATGTGTATGAAACAAGTTGATCATGTATTTAAAAATGTTAATCAAGCAGTTTTTTATTCAAGAATTTTAAAAATATTAATAAAGCATTTCAAAAATGTTAAATATGTATAAAAAATGTTTCTCATGTATACGAAAAGGATATACAAGAGAATATACAATGTGGATGAGAAACATTGATCAAGCATTTGAAGAATGTTAATAAAAAATGACCTTTCCAAACAACGCGAGTCGTTTTTCCTCTCGAGAGGCGACTAGAAAACCTAGCTGCCGTCAGCGAGTTTCTTCCACCGCGTTCCTACGGCGGCTCCCCTCCGCCGACGACCTCAGTCGTCGGTGGTGAGGGGGGTTGCCGGATCCACGTGTGTGGATAGTTTTGGGCTAAAGTAGCTTTATTTTGGGCTGATCATCGTCTTGTCTTCGGCAGCGGCGATGACAACGCTAAATAAAGATTCTTCAGATCCTTTTCCGGCAAGGCGACCGGTCCTATGGCTGGCTATGGTTTTGGAAACCAGACTGTTCAAGCAAGGATGGTGTGGCCGTGGCGGCATCCTCGTGGTGCACATGTCGGCACGGAGCTTGGAAGGTAGTCCAGGAGCAGATACAGATTGTGGTCTACATCGACGATATCTGGAAGACGAAACGTGTGCTCGGTTCATGGTCGATGGATGGCAGGTGTGGTTTCCTCCATTGACGTCTTAGTCGTGGTGGGGTGCCAGATCTAGAGTTCGACGGCGTGTCCGGGATGTTGCCCCGTCTGATTCGTTCAACGGCAATGGCTTCACTTTTGGTGAGCCACGTTCAAGGTCCGCAAAGCTGCATATCAGCGATGGAGCCGCGTCGAGCTCAGGTGAGGAGGTGATCCATCAATCTTTTCTTCGGTGGCTACTGTGGTGGTGCCGAAGGCAGGTGACGAACGTTGATGTCAAGCTCAGAGATGTTCTGCTATCTTTTCAGTTTTGTCATGTCGGTCCTTACGTGATTTTTACTTTAATTATTTTGATATGAATGAGACACGTATTACCATGCAAAAAAAAGTATGTGAAAAATGTTAAGTTAATCAAGTATGTGAAATTTTTTAATCAAACATTTCAAAAACGTTCAAAGTGTATAGGAAAATAGTTTCCATGCATATAAAAATTATACAGAAAATATACAATGTGTATGAAAAGAATATTGGTCATGTATTTAAAAATAATTAAACATGTATAAAAAAATATAGAAAGTATACAAAACAATGTTGATCATGTGTTGAACATTTTTCATCTCCTTCACAAACATATTTCTATACATGTTTAAAAAATATACAGAATTAAATTTTATACACGTTTAGTGTCTACTTTTTATTTCATGCATGTTGTACTTTTTTGTATAGATCAGAAACATTTTTATACACGTTTAACTTTGTGAAAATACATGATCAACATTTTTTCATGTAAAGAATAAAAAAAGGGGAAAATCAATGAAAAATGAAAAGGAAATCACAAGGAAAAAAAAGGAAAACCAAATAAAACCACCAAAATATGAATGGAAAAATGAGAAAAAAATAAGAAAAAAATGAAAACAAGAAATATACAAAAAGAAGAACAGACGAAAAAAAAGAAAAAAAAACAAGAAGAAAAGAAAGAAAAAAGTAAAGAAAAAAATAAAGCTAAAGTATAACAAATAATAAGAGAAATACAAAAGAAATCCGATGAACAAACAGAGAAAACAGAAGTACAACGAAGAAAATAAGTAAACCGAAAGAAAACCGGTAAAGAAACAAAAATAATATGGAGTACTTCTTTCAAAGGTCACACCCACCTCTCCAGGTTGCAAGAAGCAGTGCACTGCACGTGTACCACATTTTTCGCGCAAAGTTTTTTTTTTTGAAGTTTTTTCTCCAAAACCTAGAAAAAGTTGGGCAAAAACTGAAAAGCCAATAAAACATCTAAAACGCGGACAAATAAATAGAAAAAAACAAAGTCCCAAGGGAGCGCCTACCATACGTCACGTGGCGAGGACTGAGAGCATGCCAAGTGACGGACTCTTAGCCAACAAAAATGATCCTTGCGGGACTCCCACAAAGGAGTACTTGTTGATTAGTTTCGACTGGATGCATGGATCCTAGCTAAGTGATCAAGTATATGCCATATCCATATTATTTGAAGTAATATGGATATGGCATATACTTGATCACTTAGCTAGGATCCATCCAGTTGAAACTAATATGCGGTTTCTTTCATAAATGATATAATAACTCATCATCATCATCATCATATTAATATAAAAACTCTTGCATCATATCATCACCAACAACAGTATACTAGCTAGCTGAAAATCATCATATATAGTCGTCATTACCTACTTAATCATCATAGTCATTACCGCTATCTAATCACCACCAACACTAGCTTAAAGAAGAAACATTTACTTGTACCAGAAGCAAATATATCATCAAGTTTAACATGGTCATGAGATTATAAGCGTTCATAAGACCACAAAAGCAAATCACTCTTTGAGATTAAGTTTAGGACGGAGAACACGGACATGAGAGGACAAGTACTAAGAGCATGAACTAGCTAATCACTCCTGCTGCTCTCTCTGAGATAAAATAGTATAGAACATGTATAGCTCTCCTGATTCATTATATTGGAGCATGCAGATGAACCCGTCTCCTAATCATGGGATGCGCTTCTGATTGCTGCCCCCTAGTACTTCTCTGCGATCTTTAACAATTTTGCTCCAATCTTTCACTATTAAGCATTCCTCGCTTTTAGAAATCTTGAATGCACTCATGTGCATTGTAGGATGTCTTGGCCGTAAGCTAACCATTGACATGCGACCTTTAGTACCGATCCACTCAGGCACAACTGTCATCGGGAGTCCGTGTTGAAGAACATCATATAGTAACATTACTTAGCAATGAAGTTTAGCTTGAAAAATAATGTATGCAAAAGATGTATTGAGGACAAATAGTAAAAATCTTACCATATTTTCTAAATAGATGTGACCGTAGTTCAATACGATCACTATTGGTCGCACGTTTTGAGTACTAAGATTTTCAAATTCAGGAAAATAATTTGTCTTGACAGCATCAAGATCCTCAAGCCATGAAACATAATGACTTATCTCCTCGCAGTTTAGTTCAGCCCCGGGACAGTGGACGGTCCTGTCTACCAAGCACCGGACATGTTTGCTTGAATGGAAATAAGCTGTCAATAGAAATTAGTTGTCAACTATTTTTGAATAAACAATATCGAAGACATAAATATGGTTGAGAAAACTCATATAATGGTAGACCTGGAGGCGTCTGCACACCGACCCAAATGTCTCTATTACCTTCAATATCATCTTCGGGACGAATATCAAAGGTGATAAACATATCAGGCTCAAATGCATAAACCTTGCATAGTGCTTGCCAAGTTTTGCATTTAAAATAGGTGTAGGAGTCTGCATTGTATAATTTGACGTTGAAGGTATAACCATGCTCGGTCTTCAAGTATATAAACTCTCTTTATCTCCATAGTTTTGTTAGGACTGAAACCTATCTTATCCAAGACACAAATTCTTGCATGGCAGGGGATACGCTAGTAGAATAGTGAAAATTTAAAATTACTAGTTGAAGCAAATGAAGCATAAGTCATGCTTAATGACGAAAAAAGACTTGTCGTTGTGACTTACTATATCCACTTCGAAGGTCTCATCCAGCTTGATGCTGAAGCGCCTATCATCAACTAGGAAATTTCTGTCGCACAGGCCGCGCTGGTCTTCGCAGTATTCGCACATAATGAAACTGTTTTCGTCGTCAGACGACATTTCCTATGTTCATAGGTGAAACATTAAGTACTTATTAGTTCTATTAATCCAACTTATTCAACTAGTTCTATTAATTAATTCAACTAGTTCAACTAATTCAACTAGATGATCAAATCTCATATACCTATAAATAAGTAGCTAGTTCTATATAGTAAAATTTTAATTAGATGATCAAATCTCATATACCTAAATTTAATGTATATCTAAATCATCTAACATCAATATATCTAATTCATCTATTAATTGAACTAATTCAACTAGTTCTATTAATTCAAATATTTGAACTAATTCAACTAAGCACTTGCTAAAAATAAACTAGTTCTATTAAAAATAAACTAGTTCTATCTAATTCATCTAACATTTGACATTAATCTAACATTTTTATCTTGCTAATTCATCTAATTTCGATCATCTAATTAACAATTTGACATGCATTAATCTAATTCATCTAGCTAGCTAAAACTTTGACATTAATCTAAAAGACCTAAAACAAAAAATAAGTAAAATAGTGTGTGTGTGCGTGTGTGTGTGTGTGCGCGCGCGTGCAAGTGTACGTGTATGTGTGTGTGTGTATCTCTCTCTCTCTGTGTGTGTACGACCGGGCTCGACCAGCGCGGCGACTGGGCGGCAGCGGAAGACGTACGGCGACGACGGGGCGGCGGCGCGAGACGTACGGGGATCGACCGGCGCGGCGACGGGGCGGCGGCGCGAGGTGTACGGTGACGACAGGGACGGCGACGACGTGTCGGGGCGTCGACGGGGACGTGGGTGGCGGGGGCGGCGACGGGGACAGCGACGGGCGACGACGCGGGACCGGGGCGGCGTACGGGCCGGCGATGTCGAAAGAGATTGGAGAAGTGGGAGATGAAACTGAATTTTTTTTAAGTGTTGCTAAAGACCCCCCCCCCCATTTAGTAACGGTTGGAGCCATGACCCGGTACTAAAGGTGGTGTGCTCCCATCCCGAGGTGCACAAAGTTTAGTCCCACCTCGCCGAGCGAAGGGTACTCATGACGAGACAATGAAACACCTCATTTTCCAATGCAAATTTGCATGTTCTACATGGTCAATCGTCCAAATAGCGTCAAATTTATATCCGCCCACAAGTGTTGACAATGTATTCGGTCAGTGGTTGGACGGTATTCCAAATAAGTTGAAAGCACTTATAAGGGTGGGAGGGTATGCCTTAATTTGGTCGCTTTGTCTATGTAGAAACGATTTAGTTTCTAATGAAAAAATGCTTCTCCTCTGCAGTTCCGTTGTACGCACTCGCTTCATACGTGGTCTATGCTACAACGACCCGAGCACCAACCGTTGTTCAAGGTTGTGCGTACGCGGTTGGAGCAGGTGACTATGGAGGTTTTTTCCAACATGGGTGATAGCATAACCTCCAAATTGATCCACCACCACCTTCGACATAGGCATACTGTCGATATATAGGACTCTACTGTTGCCGATATGTCAGTTTTTATTTCATGATTTTTGTCAGACTTTTGAATTAGACTGTGTGCATCTTAGTAATGCAGAGCCCGGGTGTTACTCATAATGATTTGTATCTGCTTGATACTATATTTTGAGATAATAAAATAGCCCTTTATCAAAAAACGGCAAGAGAAGAGCTCCCTATAGGACGAGAAGATAATATTGCCTTCGTCATCTCTTAGTAACATACAAGCACCTGCTTTACCATCCTTAGTATAGGCTCCGTCAGTGCTTAATTTCACCCAACCAGCTTCAGGCAGACACCACTTGCCACTTCATCGACCATTATCACATGTGGGTGGAAAACCGAGTTATCATAAGCAACAACTGATTTTCATTTGCGATGATCAATGGAAAGATCCATCTTTATGCCGACCAGAGAATCAAGATAGCTCACGAGGAGCCTTCTGGATGCTTCCATAGAGGTGGGGGTTTGTGATGAACCACCTCGTTTCAAATATGCCAAGGACACCAAAGGGTCATCGAAATAATAGAGCGCTCAATATCCGGCAAAGGGTCAACAATTTGCTGACACTCAAAAGTAATGCAGCAGCGAGCAGAACAAAGTGACATACAATGCAGCAAGCCATTTCTATTCAACAACAAATAATAATCCATGGAGCAAACAACATAGTGTGTTGTTACTAATAAAGGATTGACGATCCCACATTCTCCCACTTCCAACAAACAATAACGTCACACTCGACTAACAAGTTGCTAGCCCTTTTCTGCTGGCTGAGTGGGCAAGGGATCCACCTGGAACACAATCTCGTTGCCCTTCTATTTTCTACCCCATGAAACACTAGTAGAAAACAGGGCTTTGGTCACAGGGCAATATTCACATTAGTCCCGGTTCAGTCACGAACCGGGACTAATGTGAGCATCGGTCCCTGTTCGTGCGGCTAAATGCATTAATTCCGGTTTAAATGAGCCCTTTAGTCCCGGTTTGAGACACGAACCGGGACTAAAGGGTGCAACGCCCTTTAGTCCCGGTTTGTGTCTTAGACCGGGACTAAAGATTAGACCTTTAGTCCCGGTTTGAGACACGAACCGGGAGTAAAGGGTGAGATGCCCTTTAGTCCTGGTTTGTGTCTCAAACCGGGACTAAAGGTCCCATTTTCAAACTCTTACCCCCCCCCCCCCGATCGCCTTTTTAGTTTTGAAAAAATCAAAAGAAAATGATAAAAACTTTAAAAAATAAAATCCTTCGAGAGGTAGTTATATTACTACATCTACTAGTTAGGAAAATTTAAAAACTTAAATTTGGACATGTTTTGGAAAAAGTGTAGGGAAAATGTAAAACGGCTATAACTTTTGCATACGATGTCGGAAAAAACGTATAATATATCAAAATGTTCAGAGCGAAAATCCGCTTCCGATTTTGATGGCCTACGGCCTGTTTGCAAATTTTTATAATCCTCAAATTATAAAAGGAACAACAGTATGCTCAAATTTCAGTTTTTCTGATTTTTGTTAAATCTAGTCAAACTATGGTCAAACTACTTATTCAAGAAGTATTAGTGTTACTAAATAATTATTTCAGTTTTTTTGATTTTTTTTCAAATCTGGTGAAATTGTGGTCTAACAATGGTCAAACTATGGTCAAACTATTTATTCAAGAAATATTAGTGTTACTAAATAATTATTTTGGTTTTTTTGAATTTTGGTCAAATCTGGTCAAACTGTGGTCAAACTATGGTCAAACTATTTATTCAAGAAATATTAGTGTTACTAAACAATTATTGTTTTGTACAATAATAGTTTCGAACTCAAACAGTGAAATGTGTAACTTTATGCTCAAGCTAAACTCCTGAGGGTTAATAGGATTGACATCTTACTATTGTCAGAAAAACAACAAGTGCAGACTTGGAAACGAAGGAGAATAGAACCCAAAAGTTAAGCGTGCTCGGGCTGGAGTAGTGAGAGGGATGGGTGACCTGTCGGGAAGTTAGATGATGAGGGGTGATTAGAGGTTAAATTGAGCAGTGATGAGGGGTGGGTGATTAGAGATTAAATTATAAAATAATTCAGAAATTTGAAAATTGAGAAAAAATTTCCAAAAAAAATTCAAAAAAATTTCAAAAACAATTACCTTTAGTCTCGGTTGGTGTGACTAACCGGGACTAAAGGTGGAGCTGGTGGAGCTCTAGCCAGCGGCCACGTGGAGGGCCTTTAGTCCCGGTTCGTGTAAGAATCAAGAACCGGGACTAAAGGCCCTTATGAACCGGGACTAATGATCCTTTTTCTACTAGTGAAACAATCAACCTATCTGCAACATGGTTAGAGATACGACATGCAATCAAATGCGATGAAGAACGAAAACAAGCAAGGGACACAAGATTTAACGTGGAAAACCCCTCCAACACAAAGGGGAAAAAAGCATGGGCGCCAGCCAGCTGATGAAGCCATGTACCTAGGGTAGGGTCATAGACCTGATCTAAGTACCCTACCCAAGGACATCCTCAGAAGAAACTGCCTTCCAGTCGACCAAGAGAGACTTCATTCGACCAACTCGAAGGACTCGACCATGAAGACACACTCGACCACCAGGAGATCAAGAGCCACTCTGCATCCAAACGGTCTGTAATTAAGTAGTCTTTATGGCATTTAGAACACTTTATGTAAGACGTTACCAGTAACGCCTAGACTTAATGTACTTTAAACCCTACATTACTGAGGGCCGGAGGGGTCTGGCGGACACTATATAAGCCACCCCCCTCCTCAGTGTAAAGGGTTCGCACTCTGGTAACCTATACAGACATAATCCAGTCGACCGCCTCCGGGCTCCGAGACGTAGGGCTATTACTTCCTCTGAGAAGGGCCTGAACTCGTATATCATGTGTCTTCACAACTGCTCCATAGCTAGGATCTTGCCTCTCCATACCTTCCCCCCATTCTACTGTCAGACTTAGAACCACGACAGTTGGCGCCCACCGTGGGGCAGGTGTCCTAGCGATTTTTGGAGAAGTTGCAATTCTTTCGATTACTTTTATCATGGTCGCTAGTGGAGTTTTGGTCGAGGGCCGCGAGATCCGTCTCGGCACTCTCACCTTCATCGTCGACGACTCCGCTTGGCTCCAGGAGGCTCCACTCGACATCGACGCGCTCCCCGTCCGCGGGGCGACGCATTTTCGCGCATGTGTCCGCGGCGTTCTGCTGCGGCAACCGTCGACTCCGTATTGGTCGACTCCTCTGTCGTCATCCCTCCCTGTTTCCCGCCAGCGCAAGCGATCTGGTCGGTCGAGACTACAGCGGTGGGTGAGGCACGCGGTGGCTCGCCAGACGGCCACCACCCAAGTCGCGGCAATCGAGCCCGACGAATCCCTCTACGGCCTGTTCGATCTGTCGACTGGCTTCGTAGAGACTGCATCCGAGTGCGATAGCAGTGATCCAGCAGTGGAGGTCTTGATGGTCGATGGACCTCATAGCCCTCCCGGCTTCCCCCGTGGCGACGGGGCGGACGGTGGAGGTGACCCCGCTCGAGTCCATGAGGAGTATCAACCCGAGCCACTTAACTCCCTGCAAAGGGAAGAACTTCGCCGCAGGAACATGGATGCCCTGCATACTCCTATCGCAGGAGAAACCCCTGAGGCTCATGCCTTGGAAGAGGTGCGTTTGGCCAACTTGGCTGAACGCGCTCGTTTAGAGAATCTCCAGCGAGAACTCGACGAGCGCACGCGGCAACGAGTACCCGACTCCAGCCGACGTCAACTCTTCCCGCCGACTCAGGTATATCGAACCCCGATTCAGAATTTAGCAGCTGCAACCCGTATAGCAGAGTCAATTCAGCCCTCTCAGTCGGAGGCTGGCAAAGGCTTGATGCAGATTAGAGATTTGCTCCGGGCAGCAGGAGATCAGAATTCGGCCGTGTCACAGTCACGCAACAGGATTCACAGTCGATCCGTCGCTGCGAATTCGGTTCAGTCAGCTCATAGCCCTAGATCGCCTCCGCGGCGTGAAGGACGCGAGAATCGACGAGACCAATACGGTGACCGATATGATCATGATGATAGGCGTCGAGTGCCCACTCCTCCTTCGAGAGGCGGGTCTTACGCTCCTCGACAGCCAGATGACAGGCGTCAACTCAGTGTGGGGCGAAGAGCTCCGGTCGACCCCCGGGAACCAGGCTTCGACGCACGATCCATTATCATGCAAGGCTTGGTCGATCAGAACAGGGCTCACAGAGACGCGCCCACTGGCAGCCGAGTGCATGTTTCAGGTCCGGAATGTTTTAGCAGGGCTATCAGAGCCACAGTAATTCCCCCCAACTTCAGGTTGACAACTGGAGTGAGCAAGTTCACCGATGAGTCTAAGCCCGAAACCTGGCTTGAGGACTACCGAGTGGCAGTACAGATCGGCAGCGGGAATGATGAGGTGGCCATGAAGCATTTACCACTCATGTTGGAAGGTTCGGCCAGGGCGTGGCTGAATCAGCTGACTCCAAGCAGTATTTACACTTGGGAAGATCTTTCCCTAGTGTTCGTCAGAACATTTGAAGGAACCTGCAAGCGACCAGCTGGACTGACAGAGCTGCAAGTCTGCATGCAGAAGACGAATGAAACCTTACGAGAGTACATTCAGAGGTGTATTACTTTGCATCATACCGTGGAGAACGTGTCTGATCATCAGGCAGTCTGTGCTTTCAAGGATGGCGTCAAGAACAGAGAATTAAGTTTGAAGTTTGGGCGTACCGGAGATATGACCCTGAGTCAAATGATGGAAATTGCCACCAAGTACGCCAATGGAGAAGAGGAGGACCGACTCCGAAGTGGCAAGTACAAGCCGAGTCAGTCAGAGAAAGGAAACTCCAGTCGGAAACAGAAGCGGAAGGCCGAACCAGCGGCTCCTGGGGAGGCTCTGGCCGTGACTCAGGGCAAGTTCAAGGGAAAACCCAAAGGATCCTGGAACCCCAAGAAGGTGAAAGATAAATAGGGAAATGACGTGATGGATCTACCATGTCACATCCACACGAAGAAGGACGAAGAGGGTAACTTCATCTACCCTAAGCATACCACTCGCCAGTGCCGGCTCTTGATCCAGCAGTTTCAAGGCAAGCAGCCCAAGGACAAAGAGAAGGAGTCGGACAAGGCTGAGGACAAGGAGGACAGCGAAGGAGGTTACCCCCATGTCAATTCCACCCTGATGATTTTTGCTGATGTAGAGAGCAAAAGTCGACTAAAAGTGATCAACCGCGAGGTGAATATGGTCGCTCCGGCGACGCTAAACTATCTGAGATGGTCCCAGACTCCCATTACATTCGACCAGTCTGATCACCCAACTCATATTGCCACCCCTGGGAGGCAAGCCTTAGTGGTTGACCCGATCGTCGAAGGCACTCGACTGACGAAGGTGCTAATGGATGGTGGTAGCGGACTGAATTTATTGTATGCGGACACGCTGAAAGGAATGGGCATTCCGATGTCCCGACTCAGCAAGAGCAACATGAGCTTTCATGGAGTTATACCTGGAAAGAAAGCCGAATCACTCGGCCAAATAGCTCTGGACGTAGTGTTCGGTGACTCGAAACATTTCCGGAAAGAGAGGCTGACGTTTGAGGTCGTGGATTTTCATAGCGCTTACCATGCTATTTTGGGGAGACCAGCTTACGCACGGTTCATGGCTCGACCATGTTACGTGTACCTCAAATTGAAGATGCCCGGCCCCAAAGGCGTGATCACTGTCACTGGTGATCGGAAAAAGGCAGAAGAGTGCTTCCAGAAAGGCTCAAAGATTGCCGATTTTCAGATGGCAACGGTCGAGCTAGAAGAATATAAGCAAAATGCTGATCCGAGTGAATTGTTGTGAGCTAAGAAGCCTGCCTCAGAGTCAGCGTTTCAGTCGTCCGGTGAGACGAAGCCCGTCCACATTCACCCGACAGATCCCAATGCAGCTCCTACCCATATCTCCACAACACTCGACCCTAAATAGGAAGAAGCGCTCATCCAGTTCCTCCGTGAGAACTAGGACATCTTTGCATGTAAGCCTGCTGACATGCCGGGTGTCCCCAGGGGACTGGCTGAGCATCACCTTAGAGTCGACTCGGCAGCAAAACCAGTCAAAGAACATCTTCGGCGGTCCGCCATCCAGAAGAGAAAAGCTACTGGTGAGGGGGTGGCTCGACTATTGGCGGCAGGATTTATCCGAGAGATATACCACTCCGAGTGGCTCGCCAATGTTGTCATGGTTCCCAAGAAGGAAAACTCACCGCATGTGCATCGATTTCAAACACATCAATCGGGCCTGACCGAAAGATCATTTTCCTCTCCCTCGCATCGACCAAATTGTCGACTCGACCGCGGGGTGTGAGAGATTGTCTTTTCTAGACGCCTACTCCGGATACCATCAGATCCGTCTGTATGGACCAGATGAGATCAAAACAGCTTTCATCACTCCATTCGGGTGCTTCTGCTATATCACTATGCCATTCGGCGTCAAGAATGCCGGAGCCACGTTCATGAGGATGATTCAGAAGTGTTTGCTCACTCAAATCAATCGGAACGTGGAAGCGTACATGGATGACATTGTGGTCAAGTCACGTAAGGGTTCCGACCTGTTGACTAACCTAGCCGAAACATTTGCCAATCTCAGGAGGTATGATATCAAGCTCAATCCATCAAAGTGCACATTCGGAGTTCCAGGTGGTAAGTTACTCGGTTTTCTCGTTTCCGAACGAGGAATCGATGCTAACCCAGAAAAAGTTGGCTCTATACTCCGAATGAAACGACCTGTGCGAGTGCACGATGTCCAGAAACTTACTGGATGCTTGGCCGCGTTAAGTCGATTCATCTCTCGCCTCGGTGAAAAGGCATTGCCCCTTTACCGACTGATGAAAAAGGCAGACAAGTTCGAGTGGACTCCAGAAGCTGATGCAGCGTTTTCCGAGCTAAAAGCTCTGCTCTCCACCCAGCCGGTGCTTGCTGCTCCAATCAGCAAAGAGCCTTTGTTGCTTTACATTGCAGCCACAGGACAAGTCGTTAGTATAGTACTTACGGTCGAGCGGGAAGAGGAAGGCAAAACCTTCAAAGTTCAACGCCCAGTGTATTATCTCTCAGAAGTTTTGACTCCATCGAAGCAAAGATATCCTCATTATCAGAAGCTCGTCTATGGAATCTACATGACCATGAAGAAGGTTGCTCATTATTTCTCTGATCATGACATTACAGTCGTCAGCGACGCACCATTGTTAGAGACTCTGCACAACAGAGATGCAACTGGTCGAGTGGCTAAATGGGCGATTGAACTTCTTCCCCTTGATATCAAATTTGAGGCAAAGAAAGCCATTAAGTCCCAGGCTATAGCTGATTTCCTTGCCGAGTGGATTGAACAACAGCAGCCGACTCAAGTACACTCGGAGCATTGGACCATGTTCTTTGATGGCTCTAAGATGTTAAATGGTTCTGGTGCTGGGGTAGTCTTGGTTTCCCCCAGAGGAGATAAGCTCAGATATGTGCTCCAGATTCACTTCGATTCCTCCAACAATGAGGCAGAATATGAAGCTCTCTTGTACGGGTTGCGCATGGCCATTTCACTCGGCGTCCGTCGCCTTATGGTTTATGGCGACTCAGATTTGGTGGTCAATCAGGTGATGAAGGAGTGGGATGTTAGAAGCCCAGCCATGACCGGATACTGCAATGCAGTGAGGAAGCTTGAAAAGAAATTCGAAGGGTTGGAGCTCCATCACATACCCCGACTGAAGAATCAAGCGGCTGATGATTTGGCAAAGATAGGTTCCAAGAGAGAAGCCGTCCCCAGTGGCGTGTTCTTGGAGCATATTCATACTCCATCAGTCAAAGAAGATCCTTTTACTGAAGAAGCTCCGCAACCCAAGAGTGCCACAGATCCGACTGAGGTTGAAGTTCCAGCAGTGGTCGATTTGGTCATGGAGGCTTTAGTGATCACTCCCGATTGGACAATACCGTACATCGCGTATATCCTGAGAAAAGAGCTCCCGGAGGACGAAGAAGAGGCTCGACAGATCGTCCGCCGGTCCAAAGCCTTTACTGTGATCAAAGGGCAGTTATTCAGGGAAAGCGCGACTGGAGTTGGTCAGAAGTGCATAACGCCAGAAGAAGGTAGGATAATCCTTGATGATATCCACTCGGGGACCTGTGGCCATCATGCGTCCTCTCGGACCATCGTGGCCAAAGCATACCGAGCCGGATTTTACTGGCCAAGGGCGAATGAAATGGCAAAGGAGATAGTGGACAAGTGCGAGGGATGCCAGTTTTACTCCAACATGTCACACAAGCCTGCGTCAGCTCTGAAGACCATACCACTCGTCTGGCCGTTCGCTGTATGGGGATTGGATATGGTCGGTCCTTTGAGGACAGGTCGAAGCGGTTTCACACACGTACTGGTAGCAGTCGACAAGTTCACCAAGTGGATTGAGGCTAAACCCATTAAGAACCTCGACGCCAATACTGCAGTCAGCTTCATCAGAGAACTGACATTCAGATATGGAGTCCCACACAGCATCATCACTGACAATGGGTCGAACTTCGATTCAGAGGAATTCAGAGCGTTCTGCACGTCTCAAGGCACACGAGTCGACTATGCTTCAGTCGCCCATCCTCAGTCGAATGGACAAGCAGAGCGGGCCAATGGCTTGATTCTCAAAGGATTGAAACCCCGACTGATGCGTGACCTCAAGCATGCGGCTGGAGCATGGGTCGACGAACTTCCTTCTGTGCTTTGGGGGTTAAGGACCACGCCTAATCGGTCGACTGGGAGAACTCCATTCTTCTTGGTCTACGGAGCCGAAGCGGTCTTGCCGAGTGATCTGCTCCACAACGCTCCTCGAGTCGAGCTTTACAATGAAGCTGAAGCAGAACAAGCACGGCGGGATGCAGTCGATCTCCTGGAGGAAGAAAGGGAGATGGCTCTGATCCGATCGACCATTTACCAACAGGACTTGCGTCGTTTCCACGCCAGAAACGTGAAGAGTCGAGCCTTCCAGGAAGGAGATTTGGTCCTCCGAGTGGATCAACAGAAACCACACAAGCTTGCTCCTTCTTGGGAAGGACCCTTCATCATTACCAAGGTTCTCCACAACGGAGCGTACCGTCTTTACAATGTTGAGCACAACATCGACGAGCCCCGAGCTTGGAACGCGGATCTTCTCCGCCCCTTCTACACTTAAGTATTCACTCGGATGAGTTGTAATAAAAGTACTTCAGTAGTTTATTTATCAAAGACAAGAGCTTTATAATTTTCCCAGTAATTGTTATTACTTTTGTCCACATAAAGCAATCCCCCAGTGGGTGGCTTGGCTGCGAATCTGATTCGCCTAAGTCTGTAAAAAATACTAACCGAGTGGCGAGCCAGCCTCCCACTCGGAGGCTTAGCTGCGAAATCCGTTTCGCCTAAGTTCAATAAAATCCTACCGAGTGGCGAGCCAGCCTCCCACTCGGAGGCTTAGCTGCGAAATCCGTTTCGCCTAAGTTCAATAAAATCCTACCGAGTGGTAAGCCAGCCTTCCACTCGGAGGCTTAGCTGCAGTCCAAGTACTCGCCTAAGTTCAATAAAATCCTACCGAGTGGTAAGCCAGCCTTCCACTCGGAGGCTTAGCTGCAGTCCAAGTACTCGCCTAAGTTCAATAAAATCCTACCGAGTGGTAAGCCAGCCTTCCACTCGGAGGCTTAGCTGCAGTCCAAGTACTCGCCTAAGTTCAATAAAATCCTACCGAGTGGTAAGCCAGCCTTCCACTCGGAGGCTTAGCTGCAGTCCAAGTACTCGCCTAAGTTCAATAAAATCCTACCGAGTGGTAAGCCAGCCTTCCACTCGGAGGCTTAGCTGCAGTCCAGGTACTCGCCTAAGTTCAATAAAATCCTACCGAGTGGTAAGCCAGCCTTCCACTCGGAGGCTTAGCTGCAGTCCAGGTACTCGCCTAAGATCAAATACAATGTGCGCTCGCAAGAAGGACGAGGCGCAGGTCGACTGCTACTCTCTCCTCCGAGCAACGCCACAAGTACAAAGTGCCTTCCATAAGAAGAACACCTTAAAATCCTATCGAGTGGAGAGCAAACCTCCCACTCGGGGGCTTAGCTGCAGCCCCGTGCTCGCCTAAGTTTTGAAAATCCTACCGAGTGGAGAGCAAACCTCCCGCTCGGGGGCTTAGCTGCAGCCCCATGCTCGCCTAAGTTTTGAAAATCCTACCGAGTGGAGAGCAAACCTCCCACTCAGGGGCTTAGCTGCAGCCCCGTGCTCGCCTAAGTTTTGAAAATCCTACCGAGTGGAGAGCAAACCTCCCGCTCGGGGGCTTAGCTGCAGCCCCGTGCTCGCCTAAGTTTTGAAAATCCTACCGAGTGGAGAGCAAACCTCCCACTCGGGGGCTTAGCTGCAGCCCCGTGCTCGCCTAAATTTTGAAAATCCTACCGAGTGGAGAGCAAACCTCCCACTCGGGGGCTTAGCTGCAGCCCCGTGCTCACCTAAGTTTTGAAAATCCTACCGAGTGGAGAGCAAACCTCCCACTCGGGGGCTTAGCTGCAGCCCCGTGCTCGCCTAAGTTTTGAAAATCCTACCGAGTGGAGAGCAAACCTCCCACTCGGGGGCTTAGCTGCAGCCCCGTGCTCGCCTAAGTTTTGAAAATCCTACCGAGTGGAGAGCAAACCTCCCACTCGGGGGCTTAGCTGCAGCCCCGTGCTCGCCTAAGTTTTGAAAATCCTACCGAGTGGAGAGCAAACCTCCCACTCGGAGGCTTAGCTGCAGCCCAAGGCCTGCCTAAGTAAATTGAGGAACAAGTCGATTGCAATAAGCACCTCGCTTTAACCTGCAAGAGACATCTCAAACCAAATGCAATCATATTCAAACGTCGAATCCAAGTTCGGATAAATACCTAACGGAACCGAAAGTGCTCAGGCGCTAAGCCTGTTAAGGTTTATCGGTTACAAAATCACTCGGCATACCGAGGCGAATTTAAAGTGTCGAACTCAAGAAGTTTTTTACCCCTCCTGTGGAGGGCTGGAAGGTGCAACAAACTCGTCGAGGTCGATCCCATCAGCAATCCGAGTGGCAGCGGCGATGAAGGTCTCCATGAAGGACCGAAAATCGTGCTTCTTGGTGTTAGCCACCCGAAGAGCCGCCAACTTGTCATCTCGCGCATCCTTGCAATGGACTCGGACCAGAGATAAAGCAACATCTGCACCACACCTGGCAGCAGACTTCTTCCACTCCTGCACTCGACTTGGGACTGTGTTCAGTCGAATCATCAGAGACTCGAGGTCATTATGGAGCGTCTCCCCGGGCCAGAGCGTAGCGTCGATGCGGGAAGTGGCAACCTTCAACCTTGCTAGATAATCAACGACGGCAACAACACGAGATTCTAGCCGGAGCACATTCATGGCAACTTCATCATTCACCGGAGAGTTGATGGGGTCCAGGTTAGGCTCCAGTCGACCAGTCTCCTCTTCAAAGTTTTGGCAAAATTCTGCAAGCACAACCACCGAGTCAAAACAACGGTCGAATGGAAAGATCACTGTAAAAATAATTGTCGGGTGCAAAGGATTACCTTCGAGCATGAGGAATAGCTTCTTGGCGAGTCCGCCCAGATAAGCCTCCAGATCGTTCCTCTTACCCGTTAGCTCACTGGCCTTGTCGTTCAGAGCATCTTTATCACTTTTCAGTCGACTGACCTCCTTGTTGGCAATGGCAAGAGAAGCTTTCAGATTGGTGTTTTCTTCTTCAAGCTTGGTGACCGAAGCCAACTTCTCGTCTGCGAGTCTGGTCTTCTCTAAAGCTGTTTTCTGCATCTCAGCCAACTCTAGGTCTTTCTTCTTCTGGGCCTCCTTCACTTTGCCTGCAAAATTATAGCAAGGTCAGAATTCGAAGCAAATGAGGAGCAAAAGCAGTCCAAAGACTCACCAAACGTACCTTTGGTCTCCTCCTTCGCCTTCGCCAAATTCTCCTGGACCAGCTTCAGATCAAGCTCGAGTTGGATATGCTTGTTCTCCATCTCAGTATAGCGAGCTGCAAGGTCGCAGGATTTCTACAAAAACCAATCGACAGATGTCGAAAACAATTCACTTCCGAGTGACTAGGGAAAAACCATGCGTTTCTAAGACTGCGGCCGAATACAAACATTCGACCATAGTCTCGGGGACTACACCCAGTGGGTGCACTCAGCGTGCCCCCACTAATTCTATCAAGGAAGAGTCGACCAGTCGACCAAAAAAAAGAGAGTGAAGTGTTCTTCAGACTGTAGTCAACTGCCCGCAGTCGACCACAGTCTCGGGGACTACACCCAGTGGGTGCACTCAGCGTGCCCCCACCGGTCAAGAAATCCATTCGGCATAACCGAATGAAGAAAAAATTCAAAATATAAAGACTATGGTCGACTGCCAGCAGTCCACCATAGCCTTGGGGACTACACCCAGTGGGTGCACTCAGCGTGCCCCCACTAAATCAGAATTCCAATCGACACACCCAGTGGGTGTAAGACAATCACTAAGAATTTCGGAAAAGAAGAATCTTCAGACATCATATCCTAACAGAATAGGCAATGACCGACTGACCTGAACGTTGCTCTGGAGAGCAGAACTGGCGTCATAAGCTGCCTGGCTAGCCTCTCGGATGGCTTTCACCTGCTCCATCATGACTCCCGCCTGGCGTATCGCTTCTTTTGCAGCGCTGGCTTGGTCCTCTGGGACGTAGTGGGTCGAGAAGAGCGAAGGCTGTGCTGCACTCGACAATGCGGGGTGAGCACTCGTCAACGGCACCGCGAAAGATAAGGTGGGCCGAGTGGTGTTCTCTCCCGCCGCGACCAGTGTCTCGGGTGTTGACACGTCCTGAGTCAACCTGCCAGCAGACGCTCTCCTACTCCTCCTTTGCTTCAGTGGTTCCTCATCATCGTCGTCGTCGGGAAGGGTGATAACAACATCGGATGGAGCTACAGAAAAGAATCAGAATTAGATACCAAGATCCAATCGACTAAAAGACGGAATAACGAGAGTCATACCAGGTTTTGAGGTAGCAGCATCTTCCATCTCATGATCGTCAGCCCTGGCCGAGGTATCAGAAGTAGCATCACTGCAACTCCAAACATCAGTCGGTTAACTCATGAGTCGACAAAAAATAAACTCACGAAGAGCAAGAAGACTCGGATAGAATTTTTACCCTGATATGGTGGGGATTGACACCTTCATCTTCGGCAAGACCTTCGCCGGTTTCGATGGCGCCATTCGAGATTGCTTCGGGGCCTTCTTAGTCGGCGCCGGAGAAGTGGTCCGAGGGCGCTTGGTCGACTGCGCGACAGTCGCGACCCCCTTACCACGTTCAGCCGCAGGGTCATGGATGAGCTTCGATCGCCTTTCCGCACGAGGCGGTACAACTTCCTCCTCCTCCTTCTCTTCTTCCTCCTCATCAGCATCATCACCGTCATCGTCATCAGCAGCATCAGAATCCCACTCCTCCTGGCTTTCGCCTCCACTTCCTTCCCCCTCTTCAGTCGGCGCCTGAGCTCCATTCGGCATCGAGTATAATTCAGTGATGGCCTGACAGTCAACAAAACGAATATCAATCGACCAATTTACAGCAAAGGTAGAATGAGTACAACAAGACTACGAATTAAGATAAAGTGGAGGTACCGAGTCTGGAGTATATGTATTGTCGAGTGGCGGGATCCTTCTGGCCCCCCGAGGGTTGTCCTTATTCCCTGTGATTGCAGCCATCCACCTCTCCAGTGTGGCATCGTCGACTACCTCTGGATGAACCCGAGTTTCGTCCTCGGTTCCACAGTACAACCACATTGGGTGGCCCCAGTACTGAAGTGGCTGGATGTGCCGCCTAAGGAAGACCTCCAGAAGGTCCATGCTCGTCACTCCTTCCCGAACTAGCTGAATTACACGTTCCATCAACATTTTCACTTGGGCTTTCTCCTCAGGGAGCACTTTCAGAGATGAGGGCTTGTTCACTCGGTCCATAGAAAACGGAGGAAGACCACTCGACTGCCCCGGCGTCGACTCGTCTTGGCAGTAAAACCAAGTCGACTGCCAGCCTCTGACCGACTCCGGGAGGGTCATGGTCGGAAAGGTGCTCTTGTTCCTCATCTGAATCCCCAGACCGCCACACATCTGAATGACCTTGGTCTTATCGTCGTCTGGACTCGTCTTTTTCACTGTCTGAGAACGACAAGTGAATATGTGCTTGAACAGACCCCAGTGCGGTCGGCAGCCCAGGAAGTTCTCGCACATGGACACGAAGGCAGCAAGGTAGGCGATGGAGTTCGGATTGAAGTGGTGGAGTTGCGCCCCAAAGAAATTCAAGAAACCACGGAAGAAAGCACTCGGAGGCAGAGAAAATCCACGGTCGACGTGAGTAGCTAAAAGGACGCACTCACCCTCCTGCGGCTGCGGATGCCACTCGTTCCCCGGGAGCCTCGCTGCTCCGTGGGGGATCAAACCCTCGTTGGTCATCTCAGCGAGATCCGTCTCGGTGATGGTCGACCGGATCCAATCCCCTTGGACCCAGCCTTGCGGCAGGCGGGACCTGGACGAGGATCCTCCCCGGCTAGTCGCTCTCCCTTTCGCCTTCCCCGTCACCGTCGCCTTCTTCGCGCGCTCCAGAGCTGCCGTCTTCTCCTTCACCATTGCTGCCGTCGAAGCGCACAAGGGGTGGTTAGGCAGAGGCGGGAGCAGGCGATGCGGGCGGAGGTGGAGAGGATGGAAGGAGGATTGGAGAAGTACTGTTCAAAAACCCTCGCCGGGCACATTTATAGAGCCGTTTCCGAGTGGATGACAAATGGGCCCGGGTAATCCTATCACATCCCGAAACAGTTGCGCACGCGTGATACGTGGAGAAAAAGATGGTGCGCAAATCAAGGCGTCTATGTTCTATCCCATCCGAGCGCCGCGGTCCGCCCCGTTTCGCGCGCTCCCCAAAATTCGGATCCCACGAAATCCGCTGAACAGCAGATCAATCTGTCAGACGATGGATTTCCTGCGATCCGTCGCTCGGAAGTTTATCAAGTGCAAAAGTTCACTCGACTTAGATCAAGGCGACTGAAATAAGAGTTGCTGTCATCAACAAGAGATTATTGGTCCAAGACAATACATACCCAGAACACAAAGACAGGTCGGAAATAATATCAACTCCTTCCTCACTCAAACCTCGATCCATTCGGGGGCTAATGATGAAGCCATGTACCTAGGGTAGGGTCATAGACCTGATCTAAGTACCCTACCCAAGGACATCCTCAGAAGAAACTGCCTTCCAGTCGACCAAGAGAGACTTCATTCGACCAACTCGAAGGACTCGACCATGAAGACACACTCGACCACCAGGAGATCAAGAGCCACTCTGCATCCAAACGGTCTGTAATTAAGTAGTCTTTATGGCATTTAGAACACTTTATGTAAGACGTTACCAGTAACGCCTAGACTTAATGTACTTCAAACCCTACATTACTGAGGGCCGGAGGGGTCTGGCGGACACTATATAAGCCACCCCCCTCCTCAGTGTAAAGGGTTCGCACTCTGGTAACCTATACAGACATAATCCAGTCGACCGCCTCCGGGCTCCGAGACGTAGGGCTATTACTTCCTCTGAGAAGGGCCTGAACTCGTATATCCTGTGTCTTCACAACTGCTCCATAGCTAGGATCTTGCCTCTCCATACCTACCCCCATTCTACTGTCAGACTTAGAACCACGACACCAGCCAAACTTCACTATATCAGGGAAGGTTACAAACGTCGAGGATTTACAACTGATCAACTTATCTCATGCGGCGGCTTAAAAAAGGTATATATAACATAGGTGACCTAGGTCAATACTGATCGGCCCAAGCCTATAGACGACGGGCCTCGCTCCGCTTGCTCGTCATAAGCTAGCCTTTCTCTTTATACTTGAATTTGAAGCATAACATAACAAACTCCACCTTGAGACAAATTCCATCTTGTAGCATGAATGAGAACCTCCTCCCTGAACAACAAATAAAACACTTTCGGTGCCAAACAGCCACTAGGGCTAATGAGTTATACCAACTAAGTCTGAGCAAAGCTCAAACTTAGCAAGATGAACTAGCTTTGATTATAATGAGTTATACCAACTAATCTTGCATACCTTTAGTTTACCTTGCTCAACAATGTCTCTGACATAATGATATTTGACAACAATTAATGTGCTTTGTTCTCTCATGGAACATATGATCCTTAGTGAGGTATATGGCACTCTGACTGTCACAAAACAAGTTAATGCAAGAATTATCTCCACAAAGCTCAGCATACAAACCTTTCAGCCAAACTGATTCTTTACGTGCTTCTGCAATAGCAACGTATTCTGCTACAGTGGTAGACTGGGCAACTACTGGCTGCAATGTTACCCTCCAACTCACGGCACAACCACCAACTATGAGCACATAACCTTTAAGGGACCTCCTCTTGTCCAAATCGCTGAAAGCAGAATCTGAATCCATATAGCCAGCTAGTCCCTCACCAGTCCTGACGAATTTCAAACAAGCATTGGAAGTGCCACGAAGGTACCTGAAAATCCACTGAATAGCCTTCCAATGTTCCAATGTACCTGGAAAAGTACCATGAAGGTATCGACTGATCAAACTCATTGCAAAAGACAAACCAGGCCTAGAACACACCATGACATACATTAAAGAACCAAAAACACTGGAATGTGGAACTCTTGACATATACTCAAACTCTTCATCATTACTAGGACAATGAGAGGATGATAATTTGGAATGAGGAGCAATGGGAGTGCTTACTGACTTAGCATCATGCATGTTAAAACGATGAAGAACTTTCTTAATGTAACTCTGCTGACTAAGAAATAACAAACCAGAATTTTTGTCCCCTTGTAATCTCCATACCTAGAATTTTCTTAGAAGCACCAAGATCCTTCATCTCAAACTCACTACTTAACTATGCCTTTAAAGTATATATTGATCTATTTCTTGCCCTTGGAAGCAATCAACATACCATCTACATTAACAACAAGTATATAGGTGATCCATCAACAAATTTAATCTAAACACAACTATCAAATGCATACCTCTTAAATCCATGTGCTATCATAAATGAATCAAACCTTTTATAACGCTGTCTCGGAGACTGTTGCAAACCATATAGGGACCTCTTTAACTTGCAAACAAATTTCCCCTTACCAGGCACTATGAAACCTTCCGGTTGGTCCATGTAAATCTCCTCGTCCAATTCACCATGCAGAAAAGCAGTCTAGACATCTAACTAATCAAGCTCAAGATCATGCATAGCAATAATACCAAAAATGCAAGAATGGAACGATGCTTGACAATTGGAGAGAACACATCATTATAATCAATACCTGGTGATACGTCCATTTTGCATCATGTTTTTATGTTGATATTTTTTGCATTATGGGTTGCTATTACACTTTAGGATAAAATTCTTATGCCTTTTCTCTCTTATTTTACAAGATTTACATCAAGAGGGAGAATGCCGGCAGCTGGAATTCTGGACTGAAAAGGAGCAAATCTAAGATACCTATTCTGCACAACTCCAAATGTCCTCAAACTTTACGGAGAATTGCTTTGGAGTATATAAAAAATATTGGGTGAATAAGTACCGGAAGGGGGCCACCAGGTGGGCAGAAGCCTGGGGGGCGCCCCCCTGAGCTTGTGGGCCCCCTGGCCAGGCTCCGATGCCCATCTTCTGCTATATGAAGCATTTTGACCTAGAAAAAATCACGAGCAGGCTTTCGGGACGAAGAGCTTCCGTCTCAAGGCGGAACCTGGGTAGAAGCAATCTAGGGCTTTGACGGAGCGATTCTGCTGGAGAAACTTCCTTCCGGGAGGGGCTAATCGAAGCCATCATCAGCACCAATCGATCCTCTCATCATGAGAGGATCAATCTTCATCAACATCTTCAATAGCACCATCTCATCTGAAACCCTAGTTCATCACTTCTATTCAATCTTTGCTTCAAAACCTCAAATTGGTACCTGTAGGTTGCTAGTAGTGTTAATTACTCTTTGTAGTTGATGCTAGTTGGTTTACTTGGTGGAAGATCATATGTTCAGATCCTTAATGATATTTATTACCCCTCTAATCTTGAACATGAACATGCTTTGTGAGTAGTTACTTTTGTTCCTGAGGACATGGGAGAAGTCTTGTTATAAGTAATCATGTGAATTTGCTATTCGTTCGATATTTTCATGAGATGCATGTTGTCTTTCCTCTAGTGTTGTAATGTGAATGTCGACTACATGACCCTTCGCCATGATTTGGGCCTAGGGGAAGGCATTGGGAAGTAGTAAGTAGATGATGGGTTGCTAGTGACAGAAGCTTAAACCCTAGTTTATGCGTTGCTTCGTAAGGGGCTGATTTGGATCCACATGTTTTATGCTATGGTTAGATTTATCTTAATTCTTCTTTCGTAGTTGCGGATGCTTGCAAGAGGGGTTAATCATAAGTGGGAGGCTTGTCCAAGTAAGGACAGCACCCAAGCACCGGTCCACTCACATATCAAATTATCAAAGTAGCGAACGCGAATCATATGAGCATAATGAATTCTAACTTGACGATAATTCCCATGTGTCCTCGGGGGCGCTTTACATCATATAAGAGTTTGTCCAGGCTTGTCCTTTGCCATAAAAAGGATTGGACCATCTTGTTGCACCTTTGTAACACTTGTTACTTGTTACCCGTTACGAATTACCTTGCCACCAAACTATCTGTTACCGATAATTTCAGTGTTTGCAGAAAATACCTTGCTGAGAACTGCTTGTCATTTCCTTCTGCTCCTCATTGGGTTTGACACTCTTACTTATTGAAAGGACTACGATTGATACCCTATACTTGTGGGTCATCACCTGGTATCTAACTGAAGCCCTTAGCCACTAACCTTGCCTTAAACCTCGCAGGCTCACTAGGAGACAAACCCTCCTTTCTTTCAAAGATCCATTCGCAATGAATGGTCTTCTTATGTTTAGGCAAGCGCACGACTGTAAGTGCATCAAGTTCCCCCTTAGTGGTTTTGGAGTATTGAAGACAAATAGGTTGAGGGACTAATGTGTTTGTGAGTGTCCACATGATTTATAGTCCCGGAAGATTTGGTTTAACACATGGAAGAGGACCCCTAAAAATATATATTTTCAAGTGAAGAAATTGGTGATCAAACTGGTACAGACTTTGAAGAAATTGATGTGCAGACTTTGAACCTTGAAGACTTTTGTTTTCGTAGTTTCTTTCATCTTATTTGAGTCATAGGAAAAACCGTACTATTAAAGGGGGTCAAGGTGAAACATATTTCACATTTCCAAAGTGATGCTCAAACCTATACTACCCTAGCCGCTTCGAGTGAAGCCTTTGGAAATCTCCAATACAGCTGACGAAATTGCTAGCGACAGTGACGAAGTTCATCTGGTCACTGAAGAATTTGGTCACACTGAGGAGTTTGGATTTTGCAAGTGTGATCTGCCTAAAAGTGAGGAAATTGAGTGCCTCGGCGAATTTGAGAGTTCAAATTCTGACCATTGTTGTGCCACGGGCCAGCTGTCGAGTGGATCCTTATCCTGACAACGGTCGAATAACAGAAGGACATTTGTGACAATTCATGTCGGGTTGACCCCTCGCTATAAATGGCCGCCCCTCACAACCACATGTTGGTTGGCTGCTCCGAGAGAACTTGACACTTGCCATAGGAGAGCAACCCGTCCTCTGTCGACTTTGAGAGAATTCTAAGTGAGGAAAAACCCAGAGACATAGTGATTGAGCATCTATTTCTTCACTCCGATTTTTGTCAAATTCCTCGGAGTTTGACGAATTTAAGAAATCTCCCATTCACCCCCTCTAGGAGTTAATCCGCGCTTTCAATTGGTTTCAGAGCAAGGTACTCTCTTGTTCTGTGTGCTTTTGGTTTAACCACTTGGAGTTTTAGTTATGTCGACCGCATATATGATCAAGGTATCCGCTGTGTGCCCCATCTTTGATGGCATAGACTATCCTTACTGGAAGAACAAGATGCGCATGCACCTTGAGGCAACTGACAACGACCTCTGGTTCGTCGTTGAGAATGGCGTTCCCGATATTGCTCCTAGTATCAACACTGCTGATGTGAAGAGATTCAAGCAACTCGACTCTCAAGCGAAGAACATCATATGTGGACATCTCAACAAAGGACAGTATGGCTATGTGAGTGCTCTAGAAACTGCAAAGCTTATCTGGGACAGGCTTTCCAAGGTCAATGAAGGCACTTCCACATAGCATGACTCACGTGTTGATGTGCTCCGCAATCTCTTCAACCGCTTTAGAAGACTCGGCAATGAAAATATTCAACAGACTTTCGATCGCCTCACCGATATCTCCAATGAGCTTCAAGCTTTCGGTGCTGCTGACATCACTGATCATGAGGTTGTGAAGAAATTGCTGAGGTCACTGGATAGTTCCTTTGACACCTTAGCCCTGATGATTCAAGAGTGTCCTGATTACAAAGCACTTGATCTGGCAGATATTCTTGAGAGGCTCAATACTCATGAATTTCAGCAAGCTAAGAAGAGAGATATGTATGGTCCTAGCTATGGACGACCTCGCGCTCTGAAGGCAAAGGCCAAGGCAATATCTTCATCTGAGGAAGAAGCATCTGACTGCACTACTAATGGTGTTGAGTAAACTGGCAAAGAGCTGGCTAATGCTTGTGAGAGAATTCCAGAAGCTTTCCAGGATAAATCACCCTGGAAAGTCTTCAAAGTATGACTCGAAGAACACTGGAGAAGCTTCTGCTTGAGACTACGACAAGAGAACATGCCACAAATGCAAAAAGCCAGGCCATTACATCACTAACTACCCTCTCTCGAAAAAGGGGTCAAAGAAGAAGAAGTCTAGCAGAGATGATGACTCTGATGACAAGAAGAAGGAATCCTCAAAGTCTTTATCAAAATCTTCATCTCGCAAGAAAAGCAGTTCCGGCAGAGCTTGCGCATTCATTGGGAAGCAAATGGACCTTGGCGGTGACAGGACGGGGCTAATAACCAGCGGCTTAAATGTCGATTTCGTCGCCGGTGGGTGAGGAGAAGGCGCGGGAGAGGCAGTGGGACTGCAAGCTGGGGGCGTGGAATGGTTATTTCACATGAAATCATATAAAAAAATCAGACACATGTTGGCCCAACCCATCAATACTAATAGCGGGATCAGTCTTGAGCATTGGTGAAGTATACAACAACCAAAAAGTAATTCGGTAGTAACGTCAACGCTATCTTACGTTTTTTCAACTCTCATAAACAATAAACTGGACAAGCAATATACAGTACAAGGTCACAAAACAGTGCTTAGCTAAGTTTAGCGTGTTTATCTAAGCATGAAAGGCCTTCCGAGCATATTTCTCTCCCTGAAGAACTTCTTTTTGTGCCTCTTCTTCCCACAAGTAAACTCTTCAGCATCACTCGGGTGCAGGATCTGGAATCTATCCGGGCAGAACGCGCACCTACTCTTGAAGCGGCACATCGGCTTTTCTGTCACATGTCACACATACATAAAATGGAATTAACATGCATGCATACAACTAGTTAATCTGGAGGAACTAGATAGGTTATGTAAGTTACCTAAGAGAGTGCATGTCTCGACCACCAGCCGTCTAGACCGGCGCTAGAACCGCAGCTCGGCGAAGAAGTACTTTTGTTCATTGTCGTCAGTGGCATCCCTCCGTCGGGCCCAGAAGCCGACATGGTACTAGAAGTCCTGCCTGAAGCCGACGCAGGCGGCCCTGGGCACTTCCATGGGCTCCGCAGCAGGATAGAACATAGCATCCTGCGCGCGCACACACAAACATATAGTTAGTGATCTTACTGATGGTCAAAGTAAATCTTAAATTACGCATTAGGCCATATATGGAGGAGTATATCCAAATGGGGGATTCCATGACATAAAATACGTACCGGGTTCCTGGAGTTGTAATGGCCGAGGGCAAAGATGGTGTACATGTTGGCAGCGAGGGCATCATGCTCACTGTCACCAAATATATACGTTAACATGCATGGACACACGAACAAAAGTACTACGATATGTAGATTCAATTCAGTCGTAACTAAACTAAATTGATAGAGAGAGAGGAACGTATGGAAGTATAATAAATAAATTAAGACGGAATTCTCACTGTTTTCTCTGGCGATCAAAGGAAGGGAAGTCGACGGCGTCGGCGTCAGCGTCGGGGTCAGCACCGGGGGAAGAGAAGAAGGATCCCATCGTCGTCCGTGGTTATCTTTTTATTTTTCGAGAGGTGGGGAATTGATTGTGTGATCCCCTATATTATATATCTCGGGTTGGCCGCGAGGCAAATCAAGTCGGAACGCCTCCTCCTAGTCGCCTACAAATAGAAACTCAAGTAAGGCCCACCTTCAGAATTTGGGAATCAGACAGACTCTCGATTACGTACGTATTTTGCTGCCTACAAAGACGTACAATATTCTTCCCTAAAAAAAGACGTACAATATTCTGTTGGCAAAGTCCATTGGGGCGAATTGCGGGCGCGTCGCACAGCGGTGCCCCTGACTGGGACGGCCCATAATATTTTTCTTTTTTTGTTTCTTCGTTTCTATCTCTCTTTTTTTTTGCGGTCAAAGTAAAAATAAAAAAAACTGTTTTCAAAATTATGTTCACAAATTTAAACAGGTTTGGTTTTTTAGAAATGTTCGGTAATTGCAAAAATATTGCGTTATCCAATTTTTTTTCATGTTTTCAAAAGAAAATCACAAATTCAAAAAATGTTCCCGCTTTCAAAAATTGTTCCCGGATCCAAAAAAATGTTCGGCTTTTTTAGCTACCAGAAAGAAATGTTCGCTTAGGGCGAGGAAAATAGCAAGGGCGAGGCCCAAACAAACAACCCAACATACGTACGAGCCTATCCCGCACCGGTATCCCCGGCCCACCAGGGTTCAAGTCCTGATGCTTGCGTTATTCCCCAATTTATTTCAGAAGTTTCGACGATGCGCTTTCGGTGGGAGGAGACGTTCCCGTCGATAATGAGGCGCCCGCAGTGAATTCATAAATTTCAAGATGATATGCCGGCTCAGTCTCTCGAAGATGCTCATAGAGATAGGGTGTGCGTGTGTGCATTCATAAAGGTGAGTGTATGCACGTATGTATGAGCGCTTGGGTCTGTACCGTGTTTGAAAGAAGATGAAGAAAACGTACGTACATGTCTCCAATTGGACGTTGTGTAGGATTCATTGTCCGTGTAGGCCAGCGACCTCCCCATCATGTAATATACACCCAACGAGAACTAGATCCATGCGAAGGTTTAACACCCAAATAACATAAAAGTTGTAACAAAATTAGTATCATTAATTATACCTCGGTCACAAAAAGGTTTAACCCCCAAATAACATAGTTTAGGATGTTATAAAATACAACATGCATTTATTTAATTGTTTTAACTACTTCTTAAATCATTTTAGAGCATTCAATTTTTTTATAAAAGTGTGGTTTCATTACCATAGTTAGCTATGCATTATTTCGCACAACCTGAACATTTTATTTTTAATATTTTAAAAACTTTTTCGTTTGACTTGATTTTGAATTTGAATTTGAATTTGAATCGGTGTCGAATCAACACGAGTTTATCAACAGTAGCTTAATTGACGTGGCATCATTAGGTTCACTGTAGCTTAATTATCCAGGCATCACATATAGGGAAGCCTCGCGCGAAGGCGAGTGGGAGATGGGTCAGCCCAAACACGTGAAAGGCCACAACCTCGTTTCTTGGGTTTTTATTTAGTTTTTTTATGCTTCAAAATATCTAAATAAATATATTACACAGACCACTTTAGATAAAAATACTTGAAAAAATATTGAGCAAGCATTTGAAAAAAATAATTTGTATAGGTAAAATGTTTCTCATGTATACAAAAGATATACAGTGTGTTTGAAAAATTTTGATGGTCTATTTTAAAAATGTTAATCAAGCATTTAAAAAAATATCAAATGTGTATGGAAAAAATATTGACCATGAATAAAAAAATGTTTATCTTGTACTTGAAAATGTTTGTCAAGCATTTGAATGGTAAATGTGAATGGAGAAAAAGTGGACCATGTATCCCAAAACTGTTATTCTTCTATTTGAAAATATTAAACATATAATACAAAATTGTATTTCATTAAAACAAAAGTGTAAGTTGTGTATGGAAAAAGATGACACCCAAAAATAAAAGTATTCAAAAAATATTAACCATGTGTGCAAATGTTTGACATGTATATGAAAAGGTTTCTGATGTATATGAAAAATATTGATTGTGTACTAAAAAAGTTGACTTGTGTTGAGCAAAATATAAACCGACAAAAATCAACAAGGAAACTAAGAAAAAAGACCAATAAAACCAAAAGGGAAAACAAAAACCTAAAATGGAAAAATGAATAACTAAGAAACCAATGCAAAAGAATAGGAATAGAGAAAGCCGGAAAAAACAAAGAAACCCGATGAAAAGCAAGGAAGAAACAAAGATAAGCAAAGAAAATAGAAAAAGGAAAGCAAAAAACAATAAAAGCCGAGAAAGAAAAAAATGGGCAAGCTCACCCGACAAGCTAGCGTGATTCATCTGTAGGGATCACTCGATTATATAGCACGCCTATTTCCCGCTTGGTGCGAGATGTGGGGCACCTCGCCTGAAGGAGACCACAGGCCACATGCCATAACCTCATTTTATGTTTTTGTTTTTTGCTTTCATTATTATTTTTATCTAAACTTCCAAATATTATATATATACACACACATAAAATATTTGAAAAATGTTACGATGTGTATCGAAAAATGTTTCTTATGTATACAAAAAATGTATAGAAATTTATACAATGTGTATGAAACAAGTTGATCATGTATTTAAAAAATGTTAATCAAGCAGTTTTTTATTCAAGAATTTTAAAAATATTAATAAAGCATTTCAAAAATGTTAAATATGTATAAAAAATGTTTCTCATGTATACGAAAAAGCTATACAAGAGAATATACAATGTGGATGAGAAACATTGATCAAGCATTTGAAGAATGTTAATAAAAAATGACCTTTCCAAACAGCGCGAGTCGTTTTTCCTCTCGAGAGGCGACTAGAAAACCTAGCTGCCGCCAGCGAGTTTCTTCCACCGCGTTACTACGGCGGCTCCCCTCCGCCGACGACCTCAGTCGTCGGTGGTGAGGGGGGTTGCCGGATCCACGTGTGTGGATAGTTTTGGGCTAAAGTAGCTTTGTTTTAGGCTGATCATCGTCTTGTCTTCGGCGGCGGCGATGACAACGCTAAATAAAGATTCTTCAGATCCTTTTCCGGCAAGGCGACCGGTCCTATGGCACGGAGCTTGGAAGGTAGTCCAGGAGCAGATGCAGATTGTGGTCTACATCGACGATATCTGGAAGACGAAACGTGTGCTCGGTTCGTGGTCGATGGATGGCAGGTGTGGTTTCCTCCATTGACGTCTTAGTCGTGGTGGGGTGCCAGATCTAGAGTTCGACGGCGTGTCCGGGATGTTGCCCCGTCTGATTCGTTCAACGGCAATGGCTTCACTTCTGGTGAGCCACGTTCGAGGTCCGCAAAGCTGCATATCAGCGATGGAGCCGCGTTGAGCTCAGGTGAGGAGGTGATCCATCAATCTTTTCTTCGGTGGCTACTGTGGTGGTGCCGAAGGCAGGTGACGAACGTTGATGTCAAGCTCAGAGATGTTCTGCTATCTTTTCAGTTTTGTCATGTCGGTCCTTACGTGATTTGTACTTTAATTATTTTGATATGAATGAGACACGTATTACCATGCAAAAAAAAGTATGTGAAAAATGTTAAGTTAATCAAGTATGTGAAATTTTTTAATCAAACATTTCAAAAACGTTCAAAGTGTATAGGAAAATAGTTTCCATGCATATAAAAATTTATACAGAAAATATACAATGTGTATGAAAAGAATATTAGTCATGTATTTAAAAATAATTAAACACGTATAAAAAAATATAGAAAGTATACAAAACAATGTTGATCATGTGTTCAACATTTTTCATCTCCTTCACAAACATATTTCTATACATGTTTAAAAAATATACAGAATTAAATTTTATACACGTTTAGTGTCTACTTTTTATTTCATGCATGTTGTACTTTTTTGTATAGATCAGAAACATTTTTATACACGTTTAACTTTGTGAAAATACATGATCAACATTTTTTCATGTAAAGAATAAAAAAACGGGGAAAATCAATGAAAAATGAAAAGGAAATCACAAGGAAAAAAAAGGAAAACCAAATAAAACCACCAAAAATGAATGGAAAAATGAGAAAAAAATAAGAAAAAATGAAAACAAGAAATATACAAAAGAAGAACAGACGAAAGAAAAAAAAGAAAAAACAAGAAGAAAAGAAAGAAAAAGGTAAAGAAAACAATAAAGCTAAAGTATAACAAATAATAAGAGAAATACAAAATAAATCCGATGAACAAACAGAGAAAACAGAAGTAAAACGAAGAAAATAAGTAAACCGAAAGAAAACCGGTAAAGAAACAAAAAAGGTCAAAGTATAACAAAGAAAAAAGGAAGTACCGAAGAAAATCGATGGAAAAAACAAAGAAAGCCGAAGAGAAAAAAAACAAAGTGAAAAAGAAAAAACCGCCACAAAAGAGCGAACTGAGTGACATCGAGCAAGCGATCAACACATGAAAAATGGGCTGACATGTTACTGTAGGAAACAGGAAAAAGCTTCAGGCGAGAGAACCTCCGAAATCACTAATTAGGGAGTACTTCTTTCAAAGGTCACACCCACCTCTCCAGGTTGCAAGAAGCAGTGCACTGCACGTGTGCCTTTTGTCTCAAGATGAGTTTTTTTTGAGGATTTATTTGTTACAAATGTTTTATCTCTTAATCGTGTGTTCAAACCCTGAACCGTTTTTACCATTGGATTTCTCATGTCGAGATTTTTGAAACTAAATCCCATGTTAATACGTTTAAAAGAAAGTTTTCTCATGAAAAAAAACCAGAAACAAAGAAAAAAAACCGCGCCGGAAGCACACATTTTTCGCGCAAAGTTTTTTTTTGAAGTTTTTTCTCCAAAACCTAGAAAAAGTTGGGCAAAAACTGAAAAGCCGATAAAACATCTAAAACGCAGACAAATAAATAGAAAAAAACAAAGTCCCAAGGGAGTGCCTACCATACGTCACGTGGCGAGGACTGAGAGCATGCCAAGTGATGGACTCTTAGCCAACAAAAATGATCCTTGCGGGACTCCCACAAAGGAGTACTTGTTGATTAGTTTCGACTGGATGCATGGATCCTAGCTAAGTGATCAAGTATATGCCATATCCATATTACTTCAAATAATATGGATATGGCATATACTTGACCGCTTAGCTAGGATCCATCCAGTTGAAACTAATATGCGGTTTCTTTCATAAATGATATAATAACTCATCATCATCATCAGCATATTAATATAAAAACTCTTGCATCATATCATCACCAACAACAGTATACTAGCTAGCTGAAAATCATCATATATAGTCGTCATTACCTACTTAATCATCATAGTCATTACCGCTATCTAATCACCACCAACACTAGCTTAAAGAAGAAACATTTACTTGTACCAGAAGCAAAGATATGATCAAGTTTAACATGGTCATGAGATTATAAGCGTTCATAAGACCACAAAAGCAAATCACTCTTTGAGATTAAGTTTAGGACGGAGAACACGGACATGAGAGGACAAGTACTAAGAGCATGAACTAGCTAATCACTCCTGCTGCTCTCTGTGAGATAAAATAGCATAGAACATGTATAGCTCTCCTGATTCATTATATTGGAGCATGCAGATGAACCCGTCTCCTAATCATGGGATGCGCTTCTGATTGCTGCCCCCTAGTACTTCTCTGCGATCTTTAACAATTTTGCTCCAATCTTTCACTATTAAGCATTCCTCGCTTTTAGAAATCTTGAATGCACTCATGTGCATTGTAGGATGTCTTGGCCGTAAGCTAACCATTAACATGCGACCTTTAGTACCGATCCACTCAGGCACAGCTGTCATCGGGAGTCCCTGTTGAAGAACATCGTATAGTAACATTACTTAGCAATGAAGTTTAGCTTGAAAAATAATGTATGCAAAAGATGTACTGAGGACAAATAGTAAAAATCTTACCATCTTTTCTAAATAGATGTGACCGTAGTTCAATACAATCACTATTGGTCGCACGTTTTGAGTACTAAGATTTTCAAATTCAGGAAAATAATTTGTCTTGACAGCATCAAGATCCTCAAGCCATGAAACATAATGACTTATCTCCTCGCAGTTTAGTTCAGCCCCGGGACTGTGGACGGTCCTGTCTACCAAGCACTGGACATGTTTGCTTGAATGGAAATAAGCTGTGAATAGAAATTAGTTGTCAACTATTTTTGAATAAACAATATCGAAGACATAAATATGGTTGAGAAAACTCACATAATGGTAGACCTGGAGGCGTCTGCACACCGACCCAAATGTCTCTATTACCTTCAATATCATCTTCGGGACGAATATCAAAGGTGATAAACATATCAGGCTCAAATGCATAAACCTTGCATAGTGCTTGCCATGTTTTGCATTTAAAATAGGTGTAGGAGTCTGCATTGTATAATTTGACGTTGAAGATATAACCATGCTCGGTCTTCAAGTATATAAACTATCTTTATCTCCATAGTTTTGTTAGGACTGAAACCTATCTTATCCAAGACACAAATTCTTAGAATAGTGAAAATTTAAAATTACTAGTTGAAGCAAATGAAGCATAAGTCATGCTTAATTACGAAAAAAGACTTGTCGTTGTGACTTACTATATCCACTTCGAAGGTCTCATCCAGCTTGATGCTGAAGCGCCTATCATCAACTAGGAAATTTCTGTCGCACAGGCCGCGCTGGTCTTCGCAGTATTCGCACATAATGAAATTGTTTTCGTCGTCAGACGACATTTCCTATGTTCATAGGTGAAACATTAAGTACTTATTAGTTCTATTAATCCAACTAATTCAACTAGTTCTATTAATTAATTCAACTAGTTCAACTAATTCAACTAGATGATCAAATCTCATATACCTATAAATAAGTAGCTAGTTCTATATAGTAAAATTTTAATTAGATGATCAAATCTCATATACCTAAATTTAATGTATATCTAATCCATCTAACATCAATATATCTAATTCATCTATTAATTGAACTAATTCAACTAGTTCTATTAATTCAAATATTTGAACTAATTCAACTAAGCACTTACTAAAAATAAACTAGTTCTATTAAAAATAAACTAGTTCTATCTAATTCATCTAACATTTGACATTAATCTAACATTTTTATCTTGCTAATTCATCTAATTTCGATCATCTAATTAACAATTTGACATGCATTAATCTAATTCATCTAGCTAGCTAAAACTTTGACATTAATCTAAAAAACAGAAAACAGAAAATAAGTAAAAAATTGTGTGTGTGTGTGCGCGCGCGCGCAAGTGTACGTGTATGTGTGTGTGTGTGTATCTCTCTCTCTGTGTGTGTACGACCGGGCTCGACCGGCGCGGCGACTGGGCGGCAGCGGGAGACGTACGGCGACGACGGGGCGGCGGCGTACAGGGCGGCGGCGCGAGACGTACGGGGATCGACCGGCGCGGCGACGGGGCGGCGGCGCGAGGTGTACGGTGACGACAGGGACGGCGACAACGTGTCGGGGCGTCAACGGGGACGGGGGTGGCGGGGGCGGCGACGGGGACAGCGACGGGCGACGACGCGGGACCGGGGCGGTGTACGGGCCGGCGATGTCGAAAGAGATTGGAGAAGTGGGAGATGAAACTGATTTTTTTAAGTGTTGCTAAAGACCCCCCCCCCCCATTTAGTAACGGTTGGAGCCATAACCCGGTACTAAAGGTGGTGCGCTCCCATCCCGAGGTGCACAAAGTTTAGTCCCACCTCGCCGAGCGAAGGGTACTCATGACGAGACAATGAAACACCTCATTTTCCAATGCAAATTTGCATGTTCTACGTGGTCAATCGTCCAAATAGCGTCAAATTTATATCCGCCCACAAGTGTTGACAATGTATTCGGTCAGTGGTTGGACGGTATTCCAAATAAGTTGAAAGCACTTATAAGGGTGGGAGGGTATGCCTTAATTTGGTCGCTTTGTCTATGTACAAACGATTTAGTTTCTAATGAAAAAATGCTTCTCCTCTGCAGTTCCGTTGTACGCACTCGCTTCAGACGTGGTCTATGCTACAACGACCCGAGCACCAACCGTTGTTCAAGGTTGTGCGTACGCGGTTGGAGCAGGTGACTATGGAGGTTTTTTCCAACATGGGTGATAGCATAACCTCCAGATTGATCCACCACCACCTTCGACATAGGCATACTGTCGGTATATAGGACTCTACTGTTGCCGATATGTCAGTTTTTATTTCATGATTTTTGTCAGACTTTTGAATTAGACTGTGTGCATCTTAGTTATGCAGAGCCCGGGTGTTACTCATAATGTTTTGTATCTGCTTGATACTATATTTTGAGATAATAAAATAGCCCTTTATCGAAAAATGGCAAGAGAAGAGCTCCCTGTAGGACGAGAAGATAATATTGCCTTCGTCATCTCTTAGTAACATACAAGCACCTGCTTTACCATCCTTAGTATAGGCTCCGTCGGTGCTTAATTTCACCCAACCAGCTTCAGGCAGACACCACTTGCCACTTCATCGACCATTATCACATGTGGGTGGAAAACCGAGTTATCATAAGCAACAACTGATTTTCATTTGCGATGATCAATGGAAAGATCCATCTTTATGCCGACCAGAGAATCAAGATAGCTCACGAGGAGCCTTCTGGATGCTTCCATGGAGGTGGGAGTTTGTGATGAACCACCTCGTTTCAAATATGCCAAGGACACCAAAGGGTCATCGAAATAATAGAGCGCTCAATATCCGGCAAAGGGTCAACAATTTTGTGACACTCAAAAGTAATGCAGTAGCGAGCAGAACAAAGTGACATACAATGCAGCAAGCCATTTCTATTCAACAACAAATAATAATCCATGGAGCAAACAACATAGTGTGTTGTTACTAAAAAAGGATTGACGATCCCACATTCTCCCACTTCCAACAAACAATAACGTCACACTCGACTAACAAGTTGCTAGCCCTTTTCTGCTGGCTGAGTGGGCAAGGGATCCACCTGGAACACAATCTCGTTGCCCTTCTATTTTCTACCCCATGAAACACTAGTAGAAAACAGGGCTTTGGTCATAGGGCAATATTCACATTAGTCCCGGTTCAGTCACGAACCGGGACTAATGTGAGCATTGGTCCCGGTTCGTGCGGCTAAATGCATTAATCTCGGTTCAAATGAGCCCTTTAGTCCCGGTTTGAGACACGAACCGGGACTAATGGGTGCAACGCCCTTTAGTCCCGGTTTGTGTGTCAGACCGGGACTAAAGATTAGACCTTTAGTCCCGGTTTGAGACACGAACCGGGACTAAAGGGTGAGATGCCCTTTAGTCCCGGTTTGTGTCTCAAACCGGGACTAAAGGTCCCATTTTCAAACTCTTACCCCCCCTCCCGATCGCCTTTTTAGTTTTGAAAAAATCAAAAGAAAATGATAAAAACTTCAAAAAATAAAATCCTTCGAGAGGTAGTTATATTACTACATCTACTAGTTAGGAAAATTTAAAAACTTAAATTTGGACATGTTTTGCAAAAAGTGTAGGGAAAATGTAAAATGGCTATAACGTTTGCATATGATGTCAGAAAAAACGTATAATATATCAAAATGTTCAGAGCGAAAATCCGCTTCCGATTTTGATGGCCTACGGCCTGTTTGCAAATTTTTAGAATCCTCAAATTCTAAAAGGAACAAAAGTTATGCTCAAATTTCAGTTTTTTCTGATTTTTGTTAAATCTAGTCAAACTATGGTCAAACTACTTATTCAAGAAGTATTAGTGTTACTAAATAATTATTTCAGTTTTTTTGATTTTTTTTCAAATCTGGTGAAATTGTGGTCTAACAATGGTCAAACTATGGTCAAACTATTTATTCAAGAAATATTAGTGTTACTAAATAATTATTTCGGTTTTTTGAATTTTGGTCAAATCTGGTCAAACTATGGTCAAACTGTGGTCAAACTATGGTCAAACTATTTATTCAAGAAATATTAGTGTTACTAAACAATTATTGTTTTGTACAATAATAGTTTCAAACTCAAACAGTGAAATGTGTAACTTTATGCTCAAGCTAAACTCCTGGGGGTTAATAGGATTGACATCTTACTATTGTCAGAAAAACAACAAGTGCAGCCTTGGAAATGAAGGAGAATAGAACCCGAAAGTTAAGCGTGCTCGGGCTGGAGTAGTGAGAGGGATGGGTGACCTGTCGGGAAGTTAGATGATTTGGAATGATGAGGGGTGATTAGAGATTAGAGGTTAAATTGAGCAGTGATGAGGGTTGGGTGATTAGAGATTAAATTATAAAATAATTCGGAAATTTGAAAATTGAGAAAAAATTCAAAAAAAATTCAAAAACAATTACCTTTAGTCTCGGTTGGTGTGACTAACCGGGACTAAAGGTGGAGCTGGTGGAGCTCTAGCCAGCGGCCACGTGGAGGGCCTTTAGTCCCGGTTCGTGTAAGAATCAAGAACCGGGACTAAAGGCCCTTATGAACCGGGACTAATGACCCTTTTTCTACTAGTGAAACAATCAACCTATCTGCAACATGGTTAGAGATACGACATGCAATCAAATACGATGAAGAACGAAAACAAGCAAGGGACACAAGATTTAACGTGGAAAACCCCTCCAACACAAAGGGGAAAAAGCATGGGCGCCAGCCAGCTGATAAAGCCATGTACCTAGGGTAGGGTCATAGACCTGATCTAAGTACCCTACCCAAGGACATCCTCAGAAGAAACTGCCTTCCAGTCGACCAAGAGAGACTTCATTCGACCAACTCGAAGGACTCGACCATGAAGACACACTCGACCACCAGGAGATCAAGAGCCACTCTGCATCCAAACGGTCTGTAATTAAGTAGTCTTTATGGCATTTAGAACACTTTATGTAAGACGTTACCAGTAACACCTAGACTTAATGTACTTTAAACCCTACATTACTGAGGGCCGGAGGGGTCTGGCGGACACTATATAAGCCACCCCCTCCTCAGTGTAAAGGGTTCGCACTCTGGTAACCTATACAGACATAATCCAGTCGACCGCCTCCGGGCTCTGAGACGTAGGGCTATTACTTCCTCTGAGAAGGGCCTGAACTCGTATATCCTGTGTCTTCACAACTGCTCCATAGCTAGGATCTTGCCTCTCCATACCTACCCCCATTCTACTGTCAGACATAGAACCATGACAGTTGGCGCCCACCATGGGGCAGGTGTCCTAGCGATTTTTGGAGAAGTTGCAATTCTTTCGATTACTTTTATCAGGGTCGCTAGTGGAGTTTTGGTCGAGGGCCGCGAGATCCGTCTCGGCGCTCTCACCTTCATCGCCGACGACTCCGCTTGGCTCCAGGAGGCTCCACTCGACATCGACGCGCTCCCCGTCCGCGGGGCGACGCATTTTCGCGCATGTGTCCACGGCGTTCTGCTGCGGCAACCGTCGACTCCGTATTGGTCGACTCCTCTGTCGTCATCCCTCCCTGTTTCCCGCCAGCGCAAGTGATCTGGTCAGTCGAGACTACAGCGGTGGGTGAGGCACGCTGTGGCTCGCCAGACGGCCACCACCCAAGTCGCGGCAATCGAGCCCGACGAATCCCTCTACGGCCTGTTCGATCTGTCGACTGGCTCCGTAGAGACTGCATCCGAGTGCGATAGTAGTGATCCAGTGGCGGAGGTCTTGATGGTCGATGGACCTCATAGCCCTCCCGGCTTCCCCCGTGGCGACGGGGCGGACGGCGGAGGTGACCCCGCTCGAGTCCATGAGGAGTATCAACCCGAGCCACTTAACTCCCTGCAAAGGGAAGAACTTCGCCGCAGGAACATGGATGCCCTGCATACTCCTATCGCAGGAGAAACCCCCGAGGCTCGTGCCTTGGAAGAGGTGCGTTTGGCCAACTTGGCTGAACGCGCTCGTCTAGAGAATCTCCAGCGAGCACTCGACGAGCGCGCGCGGCAACGAGTACCCGACTCCAGCCGATGTCAACTCTTCCCGCTGACTCAGGTATATCGAACCCCGATTCAGAATTTAGCAGCTGCAACCCGTATAGCAGAGTCAATTCAGCCCTCTCAGTCGGAGGCTGGCAGAGGCTTGATGCAGATTAGAGATTTGCTCCGGGCAGCAGGAGATCAGAATTCGGCCGTGTCACAGTCACGCAACAAGATTCACAGTCGATCCGTCGCTGCGAATTCGGTTCAGTCAGCTCATAGCCCTAGATCGCCTCCGCGGCGTGAAGGACGCGAGAATCGACGAGACCAATACGGTGACCGATATGATCGTGATGATAGGCGTCGAGTGCCCACTCCTCCTCCGAGAGGCGGGTCTTACGCTCCTCGACAGCCAGATGACAGGCATCAACTCAGTGTGGGGCGAAGAGCTTCGGTCGACCCCCGGGAACCAGGCTTCAATGCACGATCCATTATCGTGCAAGGCTTGGTCGATCGGAACAGGGCTCACAGAGACGCGCCCACTGGCAGCCGAGTGCATGTTTCAGGTCCGGAATGTTTTAGCAGGGCTATCAGAGCCGCAGTAATTCCCCCCAACTTCAGGTTGGCAACTGGAGTGAGCAAGTTCACCGATGAGTCTAAGCCCGAAACCTGGCTTGAGGACTACCGAGTGGCAGTACAGATCGGCGGCGAGAATGATGAGGTGGCCATGAAGCATTTACCACTCATGTTGGAAGGTTCGGCCAGGGCGTGGCTGAATCAGCTGACTCCAAGCAGTATTTACACTTGGGAAGATCTTTCCCGAGTGTTCGTTAGAACATTTGAAGGAACCTGCAAGCGACCAGCTGGACTGATAGAGCTGCAAGTCTGCGTGCAGAAGACGAATGAAACCTTACGAGAGTACATTCAGAGGTGTATTACTCTGCATCATACCGTGGAGAACGTGTCTGATCATCAGGCAGTCTGTGCTTTCAAGGATGGCGTCAAGAACAGAGAATTAAGTTTGAAGTTTGGGCGTACCAGAGATATGACCCTGAGTCGAATGATGGAAATTGCCACCAAGTACGCCAATGGAGAAGAGGAGGACCGACTCCGAAGCGGCAAGTACAAGCCGAGTCAGTCAGAGAAAGGAAACTCCAGTCGGAAACATAAGCGGAAGGCCGAACCAGCGGCTCCTAGGGAGGCTCTGGCCGTGACTCAGGGCAAGTTCAAGGGAAAACCCAAAGGATCCTGGAACCCCAAGAAGGTGAAAGATAAAGAGGGAAATGACGTGATGGATCTACCATGTCACATCCACACGAAGAAGGACAAAGAGGGTAACTTCATCTACCCTAAGCATACCACTCGCCAGTGCCGGCTCTTGATCCAGCAGTTTCAAGGCAAGCAGCCCAAGGATAAAGAGAAGGAGTCGGACAAGGCTGAGGACGAGGAGGACAGCGAAGGAGGTTACCCCCATGTCAATTCCACCCTGATGACTTTTGCTGATGTAGAGAGCAAAAGTCGACTGAAAGTGATCAACCGCGAGGTGAATATGGTCGCTCCGGCGACGCCAAACTATCTGAGATGGTCCCAGACTCCCATTACATTTGACCAGTCTGATCACCCAACTCATATTGCCACCCCTGGGAGGCAAGCCTTAGTGGTCGACCCGATCGTCGAAGGCACTCGACTGACGAAGGTGCTAATGGATGGTGGTAGCGGACTGAATTTATTGTATGCGGACACGCTGAAAGGAATGGGCATTCCGATGTCCCGACTCAGCAAGAGCAACATGAGCTTTCATGGAGTTATACCTGGAAAGAAAGCCGAATCACTCGGCCAAATAGCTCTGGACGTAGTGTTCGGTGACTCGAAACATTTCCGTAAAGAGAGGCTGACGTTTGAGGTCGTGGATTTTCAGAGCGCTTACCACGCTATTTTGGGGAGACCAGCTTACGCACGGTTCATGGCTCGACCAGGTTACGTGTACCTCAAATTGAAGATGCCCGGCCCCAAAGGCGTGATCACTGTCACTGGTGATCGGAAAAAGGCAGAAGAGTGCTTCCAGAAAGGCTCAAAGATTGCCGATTCCCAGATGGCAACGGTCGAGCTAGAAGAATATAAGCAAAATGCTGATCCGAGTGAATTGTTGCGAGCTAAGAAGCCTGCCTCAGAGTCAGCGTTCCAGTCGTCTAATGAGACGAAGCCCGTTCACATTCACCCGACAGATCCCAATGCAGCTCCTACCCATATCTCCACAACACTCGACCCTAAATAGGAAGAAGCGCTCATCCAGTTCCTCCGTGAGAACTGGGACATCTTTGCATGGAAGCCTGCTGACATGCCGGGTGTCCCCAGGGGACTGGCTGAGCATCGCCTTAGAGTCGACTCGGCAGCAAAACCAGTCAAAGAACATCTTCGGCAGTCCGCCATCCAGAAGAGAAAAGCTATTGGTGAGGAGGTGGCTCGACTATTGGCGGCAGGATTTATCCGAGAGATATACCACTCCGAGTGGCTCGCCAATGTTGTCATGGTTCCCAAGAAGGACAACTCACTCCGCATGTGCATCGATTTCAAACACATCAATCGGGCCTGCCCGAAAGATCATTTTCCTCTCCCTCGCATCGACCAAATTGTCGACTCGACCGCGGGGTGTGAGAGATTGTCTTTTCTAGACGCCTACTCCGGATACCATCAGATCCATCTGTATGGACCGGATGAGATCAAAACAGCTTCCATCACTCCATTCGGGTGCTTCTGCTATATCACTATGCCATTTGGCCTCAAGAATGCCGGAGCCACGTTCATGAGGATGATTCAGAAGTGTTTGCTCACTCAAATCAATCGGAACGTGGAAGCGTACATGGATGACATTGTGGTCAAGTCACGTAAGGGTTCCGACCTGTTGACTGACCTAGCCGAAACATTTGCCAATCTCATGAGGTATGATATCAAGCTCAATCCGTCAAAGTGCACATTCGGAGTTCCGGGTGGTAAGTTACTCGGTTTTCTCGTTTCCGAACGAGGAATCGACGCTAACCCAGAAAAAGTTGGCACTATACTCCGAATGAAATGACCTGTGCGAGTGCACGACGTCCAGAAACTTACTGGATGCTTGGCCGCGTTAAGTCGATTCATCTCTCGCCTCGGTGAAAAGGCATTGCCCCTTTACCGACTGATGAAAAAGGCAGACAAGTTCGAGTGGACTCCAGAAGCTGATGCAGCGTTTGCCGAGTTAAAAGCTCTACCCTCCACCCAGCCGGTGCTTGCTGCTCCAATCAGCAAAGAGCCTCTGTTGCTTTACATTGCAGCCACAGGACAGGTCGTCAGTACAGTACTTACGGTCGAGCGGGAAGAGGAAGGCAAAACCTTCAAAGTTCAACGCCCAGTGTATTATCTCTCAGAAGTTTTGACTCCATCGAAGCAAAGATATCCTCATTCTCAGAAGCTCGTCTATGGAATCTACATGACCATGAAGAATGTTGCTCATTATTTCTCTGATCATGACATTACAGTCGTCAGCGACGCACCATTGTCAGAGATTCTGCACAACAGAGATGCAACCGGTCGAGTGGCTAAATGGGCGATTGAACTTCTTCCCCTTGATATCAAATTTGAGGCAAAGAAAGCCATTAAGTCCCAGGCTATAGCTGATTTCCTTGCCGAGTGGATTGAACAACAGCAGCCGACTCAAGTACACTCGAAGCATTGGACCATGTTCTTTGATGGCTCTAGGATGTTAAATGGTTCTAGTGCTGGGGTAGTCTTGGTTTCCCCCAGAGGAGATAAGCTCAGATATGTGCTCCAGATTCACTTCGATTCCTCCAACAATGAGGCAGAATATGAAGCTCTCTTGTACGGGTTGCGCATGGCCATTTCACTCGGCGTCCGTCGCCTTATGGTTTATGGCGACTCAGATTTGGTAGTCAATCAGGTGATGAAGGAGTGGGATGTTAGAAGCCCAGCCATGACCGGATACTGCAATGCAGTGAGGAAGCTTGAAAAGAAATTCGAAGGGTTGGAGCTCCATCACATACCCCGACTGAAGAATCAAGCGGCTGATGATTTGGCAAAGATAGGTTCCAAGAGAGAAGCCGTCCCCAGTGGCGTGTTCTTGGAGCATATTCATACTCCATCAGTCAAAGAAGATCCTTTTACTGAAGAAGCTCCGCAACCCAAGAGTGCCACAGATCCGACTGAGGTTGAAGTTCCAACAGTGGTCGATTTGGTCATGGAGGCTTTAGTGATCACTCCCGATTGGACAATACCGTACATCGCGTATATCCTGAGAAAAGAGCTCCCGAAGGATGAAGAAGAGGCTTGACAGATCATCCGCCGGTCCAAAGCCTTTACTGTGATCAAAGGGCAGTTATTCAGGGAAAGCGCGACTGGAGTTGGTCAGAAGTGCATAACGCCAGAAGAAGGTAGGATAATCCTTGATGATATCCACTCGGGGACCTATGGCCATCATGCGTCCTCTCGGACCATCGTGGCCAAAGCATACCAAGCCGGATTTTACTGGCCAAGGGCGAATGAAATGGCAAAGGAGGTAGTGGACAAGTGCGAGGGATGCCAGTTTTACTCCAACATGTCACACAAGCTTGCGTCAGCTCTGAAGACCATACCACTCGTCTGGCCGTTCGCTGTATGGGGATTGGATATGGTCGGTCCTTTGAGGACAGGTCGAAGCGGTTTCACACACGTACTGGTAGCAGTCAACAAGTTCACCAAGTGGATTGAGGCTAAACCCATTAAGAACCTCGACGCCAATACTGCAGTCAGCTTCATCAGAGAATTGACATTCAGATATGGAGTCCCACACAGCATCATAACTGACAATGGGTCGAACTTCGATTCAGAGGAATTCAGAGCGTTCTGCACGTCTCAAGGCACACGAGTCGACTATGCTTCAGTCGCCCATCCTCAGTCGAATGGACAAGCAGAGCGGGCCAATGGCTTGATTCTCAAAGGATTGAAACCCCGACTGATGCGTGACCTCAAGCATGCGGCTGGATCATGGGTCGACGAACTTCCTTCTGTGCTTTGGGGGTTAAGGACCACGCCTAATCGGTCGACTGGGAGAACTCCATTCTTCTTGGTCTACGGAGCCGAAGCGGTCTTGCCAAGTGATCTGCTCCACAACGCTCCTCGAGTCGAGCTTTACAATGAAGCTGAAGCAGAACAAGCACGGCGGGATGCAGTCGATCTCCTGGAGGAAGAAAGGGAGATGGCTCTGATCCGATCGACCATTTACCAACAGGACTTCCGTCGTTTCCACGCCAGAAACGTGAAGAGTCGAGCCGTCCAGGAAGGAGATTTGGTCCTCCGAGTGGATCAACAGAAACCACACAAGCTTGCTCCTTCTTGGGAAGGACCCTTCATCATTACCAAGGTTCTCCACAACGGAGCGTACCGTCTTTACAACGTTGAGCACAACATCGACGAGCCCCGAGCTTGGAACGCGGATCTTCTCCGCCCCTTCTACACTGAAGTATTCACTCGGATGAGTTGTAATAAAAGTACTTCAGTAGTTTATTTATCAAAGACAAGAGCTTTATAATTTTCCCAGTAATTGTTATTACTTTTGTCCACATAAAGCAATCCCCCAGTGGGTGGCTTGGCTGCGAATCTGATTCGCCTAAGTCTGTAAAAAATACTAACCCAGTGGCGAGCCAGCCTCCCACTCGGAGGCTTAGATGCGAAATCCGTTTCGCCTAAGTTCAATAAAATCCTACCGAGTGGCGAGCCAGCCTCCCACTCGGAGGCTTAGCTGCGAAATCCGTTTCGCCTAAGTTCAATAAAATCCTACCGAGTGGTAAGCCAGCCTTCCACTCGGAGGCTTAGATGCAGTCCAAGTACTCGCCTAAGTTCAATAAAATCCTATCGAGTGGTAAGCCAGCCTTCCACTCGGAGGCTTGGCTGCAGTCCAAGTACTCGCCTCAGTTCAATAAAATCCTACTGAGTGGTAAGCCAGCCTTCCACTCGGAGGCTTAGCTGCAGTCCAAGTACTCGCCTAAGTTCAAAAAAATCCTACCGAGTGGTAAGCCAGCCTTCCACTCGGAGGCTTAGCCGCAGTCCAAGTACTCGCCTAAGTTCAATAAAATCCTACCGACTGGTAAACCAGCCTTCCACTCAGAGGCTTAGCTGCAGTCCAGGTACTCGCCTAAGTTCAATAAAATCCTACCGAGTGGTAAGCCAGCCTTCCACTCGGAGGCTTAGCTGTAGTCCAGGTACTCGCCTAAGATCAAATACAACGTGCGCTCGCAAGAAGGACGAGGCGTAGGTCGACTGCTACTCTCTCCTCCGAGCAACGCCACAAGTACAAAGTGCCTTCCATAAGAAGAACACCTTAAAATCCTATCGAGTGTAGAGCAAACCTCCCACTCGGGGGCTTACCTGCAGCCCCGTGCTCGCCTAAGTTTTGAAAATCCTACCGAGTGGAGAGCAAACCTCCCGCTCGGGGGCTTAGCTGCAGCCCCGTGCTCGCCTAAGTTTTGAAAATCCTACCGAGTGGAGAGCAAACCTCCCACTCAGGGGCTTAGCTGCAGCACCGTGCTCGCCTAAGTTTTGAAAATCCTACCGAGTGGAGAGCAAACCTCCCGCTCGGGGGCTTAGCTGCAGCCCCGTGCTCGCCTAAGTTTTGAAAATCCTATCGAGTGGAGAGCAAACCTCCCACTCAGGGGCTTAGCTGCAGCCCCGTGCTCGCCTAAGTTTTGAAAATCCTACCGAGTGGAGAGCAAACCTCCCGCTCGGGGGCTTAGCTGCAGCCCCGTGCTCGCCTAAGTTTTGAAAATCCTACCGAGTGGAGAGCAAACCTCCCGCTCGGGCGCTTAGCTGCAGCCCCGTGCTCGCCTAAGTTTTGAAAATCCTACCGAGTGGAGAGCAAACCTCCCACTCGGGGGCTTAGCTGCAGCCCCGTGCTCGCCTAAGTTTTGAAAATCCTACCGAGTGGAGAGCAAACCTCCCGCTCGGGGGCTTAGCTGCAGCCCCGTGCTCGCTTAAGTTTTGAAAATCCTACCGAGTGGAGAGCAAACCTCCCACTCAGGGGCTTAGCTGCAGCCCCGTGCTCGCCTAAGTTTTGAAAATCCTACCGAGTGGAGAGCAAACCTCCCGCTCGGGGGCTTAGCTGCAGCCCCGTGCTCGCCTAAGTTTTGAAAATCCTACCGAGTGGAGAGCAAACCTCCCGCTCGGGCGCTTAGCTGCAGCCCCGTGCTCGCCTAAGTTTTGAAAATCCTACCGAGTGGAGAGCAAACCTCCCACTCGGGGGCTTAGCTGCAGCCCCGTGCTCGCCTAAGTTTTGAAAATCCTACCGAGTGGAGAGCAAACCTCCCACTCAGGGGCTTAGCTGCAGCCCCGTGCTCGCCTAAGTTTTGAAAATCCTACCGAGTGGAGAGCAAACCTCCCACTCGGGGGCTTAGCTGCAGCCCCGTGCTCGCCTAAGTTTTGAAAATCCTACCGAGTGGAGAGCAAACCTCCCACTCGGGGGCTTAGCTGCAGCCCCGTGCTCGCCTAAGTTTTGAAAATCCTACCGAGTGGAGGGCAAACCTCCCACTCGGAGGCTTAGCTGCAGCCCAAGGCCTGCCTAAGTAAATTGAGGAACAAGTCGATTGCAATAAGCACCTCGCTTTAACCTGCAAGAGACATCTCAAACCAAATGCAAGCATATTCAAACGTCGAATCCAAGTTCGGATAAATACCTAACGGAACCGAAAGTGCTCAAGCGCTAAGCCTGTTAAGGTTTATTGGTTACAAAATCACTCGGCATACCGAGGCGAATTTAAGGTGTCGAACTCAAGAAGTTTTTTACCCCTCCTGTGGAGGGCTGGAAGGTGCAACATACTCGTCGAGGTCGATCCCATCAGCAATCCGAGTGGCAGCGGCGATGAAGGTCTCCATGAAGGACCAAAAATCGTGCTTCTTTGTGTTAGCCACCCGAAGAGCCGCCAACTTGTCATCTCGCGCATCCTTGCAATGGACTCGGACCAGAGATAAAGCAACATCTGCACCACACCTGGCAGCAGACTTCTTCCACTCCTGCACTCGACTTGGGACTGTGTTCAGTCGAATCATCAGAGACTCGAGGTCATTATGGAGCGTCTCCCAGGGCCAGAGCGTAGCGTCGATGCGGGAAGTGGCAACCTTCAACCTTGCTAGATAATCAACGACGGCAACAACACGAGATTCTAGCTGGAGCACATTCACGGCAACTTCATCATTCACCGGAGAGTTGATGGGGTCCAGGTTAGGCTCCAGTCGACCAGTCTCCTCTTCAAAGTTTTGGCAAAATTCTGCAAGCACAACCACCAAGTCAAAACAACGGTCGAATGGAAAGATCACTGTAAAAATAATTGTCGGGTGCAAAGGATTACCTTCGAGCATGAGGAATAGCTTCTTGGCGAGTCCGCCCAGATAAGCCTCCAGATCGTTCCTCTTACCCGTTAGCTCACTGGCCTTGTCGTTCAGAGCATCTTTATCACTTTTCAGTCGACTGACCTCCTTGTTGGCAATGGCAAGAGAAGCTTTCAGATTGGTGTTTTCTTCTTCAAGCTTGGTGACCGAAGCCAACTTCTCGTCTGTGAGTCTGGTCTTGTCTAAAGCTGTTTTCTGCATCTCAGCCAACTCTAGGTCTTTCTTCTTCTGGGCCTCCTTCACTTTGCCTGCAAAATTATAGTAAGGTCAGAATTCGAAGCAAATGAGGAGCAAAAGCAGTCCAAAGACTCACCAAATGTACCTTTGGTCTCCTCCTTCGCCTTCGCCAAATTCTCCTGGACCAGCTTCAGATCAAGCTCGAGTTGGATATGCTTGTTCTCCATCTTAGTATAGCGAGCTGTAAGGTCGCAGGATTTCTACAAAAACCAATCGACAGATGTCGAAAACAATTCACTTCCGAGTGACTAGGGAAAAACCATGCGTTTCTAAGACTGCGGCCGAATACAAACATTCGACCATAGTCTCGGGGACTACACCCAGTGGGTGCACTCAGCGTGCCCCCACTAATTCTATCAAGGAAGAGTCGACCAGTCGACCAAAAAAAGAGAGTGAAGTGTTCTTCAGACTGTAGTCAACTGCCCGCAGTCGACCACAGTCTCGGGGACTACACCCAGTGGGTGCACTCAGCGTGCCCCCACCGGTCAAGAAATCCATTCGGCATAACTGAATGAAGAAAAAATTCAAAATATAAAGACTATGGTCGACTGCCAGCAGTCCACCATAGCCTTGGGGACTACACCCAGTGGGTGCACTCAGCGTGCCCCCACTAAATCAGAATTCCAATCGACACACCCAGTGGGTGTAAGACAATCACTAAGAATTTCGGAAAAGAAGAATCTTCAGACATCATATCCTAACAGAACAGGCGATGGCCGACTGACCTGAACATTGCTCTGGAGAGCAGAACTGGCGTCATAAGCTGCCTGGCTAGCCTCTCGGATGGCTTTCACCTGCTCCATCATGACTCCCGCCTGGCGTATCGCTTCTTTTGTAGTGCTGGCTTGGTCCTCTGGGACGTAGTGGGTCGAGAAGAGCGAAGGTTGTGCTGCACTCGACGATGCAGGGTGAGCACTCGTCAACGACACCGCGAAAGATACGGTGGGGCAAGTGGTGTTCTCTCTCGCCGCGACCAGTGTCTCGGTTGTTGACACGTCCTGAGTCAACCTGCCAGCAGACGCTCTCCTACTCCTCCTTTGCTTCAGTGGTTCCTCATCATCGTCGTCGTCAGGAAGGGTGATAACAACATCGGATGGAGCTACAGAAAAGAATCAGAATTAGATACCAAGATCCAATCGACTAAAAGATGGAATTACGAGAGTCATACCAGGTTTTGAGGTAGCAGCATCTTCCATCTCATGATCGTCAACCCTGGCCGAGGTATCAAAAGTAGCAGCACTGCAACTCCAAACATCAGTCGGTTAACTCATGAGTCGACAAAAAATAAACTCACAAAGAGCAAGAAGACTCGGATAGAATTTTTACCCTGATATGGTGGGGATTGACACCTTCATCTTCGGCAAGACCTTCGCCGGTTTCGATGGCGCCATTCGAGATTGCTTCGGGGCCTTCTCAGTCGGCGCCGGAGAAGTGGTCCAAGGGCGCTTAGTCGACTGCGTGACAGTCGCGACCCCTTACCACATTCAGCCGCAGGGTCATGGATGAGCTTCGATCGCCTTTCCGCACGAGGCGGTACAACTTCCTCCTCCTCCTCCTCTTCTTCCTCCTCATCAGCATCATCATCATCATCGTCATCAGCAGCATCAGAATCCCACTCCTCCTGGCTTTCGCCTCCACTTCCTTCCCCCTGTTCTGTCGGCGCCTGAGCTCCATTCGGCATCGAGTATAATTCAGTGATGGCCTGACAGTCAACAAAACGAATATCAATCGACCAATTTACAGCAAAGGCAGAATGAGTACAACAAGACTACGAATGAAGATAAAGTGGAGGTTCCGAGTCTGGAGTATATGTATTGTCGAGTGGCGGGATCCTTCTGGCCCCCCGAGGGTTGTCCTTATTCCCTGTGATTGCGGCCATCCACCTCTCCAGTGTGGCATCGTCGACTACCTCTGGATGAACCCGAGTTTCATCCTCGGTTCCACAGTACAGCCACATTGGGTGGCCCCGGTACTGAAGTGGCTGGATGCACCGCCTAAGGAAGACCTCCAGAAGGTCCATGCCTGTCACTCCTTCCTGAACTAGCTGAATTACACGTTCCATCAACATTTTCACTTGGGCTTTCTCCTCAGGGAGCACTTTCAGAGATGAGGGCTTGTTCACTCGGTCCATAGAAAACGGAGGAAGACCACTCGACTGCCCCGGCGTCGACTCGTCTTGGCAGTAAAACCAAGTCGACTGCCAGCCTCTGACCGACTCCGGGAGGGTCATGGTCGGAAAGGTGCTCTTGTTCCTCATCTGAATCCCCAGACCGCCACACATCTGAATGACCTTGGTATTATCGTTGTCTGGACTCGTCTTTTTCACTGTCTGAGAACGACAAGTGAATATGTGCTTGAACAGACCCCAGTGCGGTCGGCAGCCCAGGAAGTTCTCGCACATGGACACGAAGGCAGCAAGGTAGGCGATGGAGTTCGGATTGAAGTGGTGGAGTTGCGCCCCCAAGAAATTCAAGAAACCACGGAAGAAAGCACTCGGAGGCAGAGAAAATCCACGGTCGACGGGAGTAGCTAAGAGGACGCACTCACCCTCCTGCGGCTGCGGATGCCACTCGTTCCCGGGGAGCCTCGCTGCTCTGTGGGGGATCAAACCCTCGTTGGTCATCTCAGCGAGATCCGTCTCGGTGATGGTCGACCGGATCCAATCCCCTTGGACCTAGCCTTGCGGCAGGCGGGACCTGGACGAGGATCCTCCCCGGCTAGTCGCTCTCCCTTTCGCCTTCCCCGTCACCGTCGCCTTCTTCGCGTGCTCCAGAGCTGCCGTCTTCTCCTTCACCATTGCTGCCGTCGAAGCGCACAAGGGGTGGTTAGGCAGAGGCGGGAGCAGGCGATGCGGGCGGAGGTGGAGAGGATGGAAGGAGGATTGGAGAAGTACTGTTCAAAAACCCTCGCCGGGCACATTTATAGAGCCGTTTCCGAGTGGATGACAAATGGGCCCGGGTAATCCTATCACATCCCGAAACAGTTGCGCACGCGTGATACGTGGTGAAAAAGATGGCGCGGAAATCGAGACATCTATGTTCTATCCCATCCGAGCGCCACGGTCCGCCCCGCTTCGCGCGCTCCCCAAAATTAGGATCCCACGAAATCCGCTGAACAGCAGATCAATCTGTCAGACGATGGATTTCCTGCGATCCGTCGCTCGGAAGTTTATCAAGTGCAAAAGTTCACTCGACTTAAGAAAGGAATGGATCAAGGCGACTGAAATAAGAGTTGCTGTCATCAACAAGAGATTATTGGTCCAAAACGATACATACCCAGAACACAAAGACAGGTCGGAAATAATATCAACTCCTTCCTCACTCAAACCTCGATCCATTCGGGGGCTAATGATGAAGCCATGTACCTAGGGTAGGGTCATAGACCTGATCTAAGTACCCTACCCAAGGACATCCTCAGAAGAAACTGCCTTCCAGTCGACCAAGAGAGACTTCATTCGACCAACTCGAAGGACTCGACCATGAAGACACACTCGACCACCAGGAGATCAAGAGCCACTCTGCATCCAAACGGTCTGTAATTAAGTAGTCTTTATGGCATTTAGAACACTTTATGTAAGACGTTACCAGTAACGCGTAGACTTAATGTACTTTAAACCCTACATTACTGAGGGCCGGAGGGGTCTGGCGGACACTATATAAGCCACCCCCCTCCTCAGTGTAAAGGGTTCGCACTCTGGTAACCTATACAGACATAATCCAGTCGACCGCCTCCGGGCTCCGAGACGTAGGGCTATTACTTCCTCTGAGAAGGGCTTGAACTCGTATATCATGTGTCTTCACAACTGCTCCATAGCTAGGATCTTGCCTCTCCATACCTACCCCCCATTCTACTGTCAGACTTAGAACCACGACACCAGCCAAACTTCACTATATCAGGGAAGGTTACAAACGTCGAGGATTTACAACTGATCAACTTATCTCATGCGGCGGCTTAAAAGAGGTATATATAACACAGGTGACCTAGGTCAATACTGATCGGCCCAAGCTTATAGACGACGGGCCTCGCTCCGCTCGCTCGTCATAAGTTAGCCTTTCTCTTTATACTTGAATTTGAAGCATAACATAACAAACTCCACCTTGAGACAAATTCCATCTTGTAGCATGAATGAGAACCTCCTCCCTGAACAACAAATAAAACACTTTCGGTGCCAAACAGCCACTAGGGCTAATGAGTTATACCAACTAAGTCTGAGCAAAGCTCAAACTTAGCAACAGGAACTAGCTTTGATTATAATGAGTTATACCAACTAATCTTGCATACCTTTAGTTTACCTTGCTCAACAATGTCTCTGACATAATGATATTTGACAACAATGTGCTTTGTTCTCTCATGGAACATCTGATCAATGTCTCTGACATAATGATATTTGACAACAATGTGCTTTGTTCTCTCATGGAACATCTGATCCTTAGTGAGGTATATGGCACTCTGACTGTCACAAAACAAGTTAATGCAAGAATTATCTCCACAAAGCTCAGCATACAAACCTTTCAGCCAAACTGATTCTTTACGTGCTTCTGCAATAGCAACGTATTCTGCTACAGTGGTAGACTGGGCAACTACTGGCTGCAATGTTGCCCTCCAACTCACGGCACAACCACCAACTATGAGCACATAACCTGTAAGGGACCTCCTCTTGTCCAAATCGCTGAAAGCAGAATCTGAATCCATATAGCCAGCTAGTCCCTCACCAGTCCTGACGAATTTCAAACAAGCATTGGAAGTGCCACGAAGGTACCTAAAAATCCACTGAATAGCCTTCCAATGTTCCAATGTACCTGGAAAAGTACCATGAAGGTATCGACTGATCAAACTCATTGCAAAAGACAAACCAGGCCTAGAACACACCATGACATACATTAAAGAACCAAAAACACTGGAATGTGGAACTCTTGACATATACTCAAACTCTTCATCATTACTAGGACAATGAGAGGATGATAATTTGGAATGAGGAGCAATGGGAGTGCTTACTGACTTAGCATCACGCATGTTAAAACGATGAAGAACTTTCTTAATGTAACTCTGCTGACTAAGAAATAACAAACCAGAATTTTTGTCCCCTTGTAATCTCCATACCTAGAATTTTCTTAGAAGCACCAAGATCCTTCATCTCAAACTCACTACTTAACTATGCCTTTAAAGTATATATTGATCTATTTCTTGCCCTTGGAAGCAATCAACATACCATCTACATGAACAACAAGTATATAGGTGATCCATCAACAAATTTAATCTAAACACAACTATCAAATGCATACCTCTTAAATCCATGTGCTATCATAAATGAACCAAACCTTTTATAACGCTGTCTCGGAGACTGTTGCAAACCTATAGGGACCTCTTTAACTTGCAAACAAATTTCCCCTTACCAGGCACTATGAAACCTTCCAGTTGGTCCATGTGAATCTCCTCGTCCAATTCACCATGCAGAAAAGCAGTCTAGACATCTAACTAATCAAGCTCAAGATCATGCATAGCAATAATACCAAAAATGCAAGAATGGAACGATGCTTGACAATTGGAGAGAACACATCATTATAATCAATACCCGATGATACGTCCATTTTGCATCATGTTTTTATGTTGATATTTTTTGCATTATGGGTTTCTATTACACTTTAGGATAAAATTCTTATGCCTTTTCTCTCTTATTTTACAAGATTTACATCAAGAGGGAGAATGCCGGCAGCTGGAATTCTGGACTGAAAAGGAGCAAATCTAAGATACCTATTCTGCACAACTCCAAATGTCCTCAAACTTTACGGAGAATTGCTTTGGAGTATATATAAAATATTGGGTGAATAAGTACTGGAAGGGGGGCCACCAGGTGGGCAGAAGCCTGGGGGGCGCCCCCCTGAGCTTGTGGGCCCCCTGGCCAGGCTCCGATGCCCATCTTCTGCTATATGAAGCATTTTGACCTAGAAAAAATCACGAGAAGGCTTTCGGGACGAAGAGCTTCCACCTCAAGGCGGAACCTGGGTAGAAGCAATCTAGGGCTTTGACGGAGCGATTCTGCTGGAGAAACTTCCTTCCGGGAGGGGCTAATTGAAGCCATCATCAGCACCAATCGATCCTCTCATCATGAGAGGATCAATCTTCATCAACATCTTTAATAGCACCATCTCATCTGAAACCCTAGTTCATCACTTCTATTCAATCTTTGCTTCAAAACCTCAAATTGGTACCTGTAGGTTGCTAGTAGTGTTGATTACTCTTTGTTGTTGATGCTAGTTGGTTTACTTGGTGGAAGATCATATGTTCAGATCCTTAATGATATTTATTACCCCTCTAATCTTGAACATGAACATGCTTTGTGAGTAGTTACTTTTGTTCCTGAGGACATGGGAGAAGTCTTGTTATAAGTAATCATGTGAATTTGCTATTCATTCGATATTTTCATGAGATGCATGTTGTCTTTCCTCTAGTGTTGTAATGTGAATGTCGACTACAAGACCCTTCGCCATGATTTGGGCCTAGGGGAAGGCATTGGGAAGTAGTAAGTAGATGATGGGTTGCTAGTGACAGAAGCTTAAACCCTAGTTTATGCGTTGCTTCGTAAGGGGCTGATTTGGATCCACATGTTTTATGCTATGGTTAGATTTATCTTAATTCTTCTTTCATAGTTGTGGATGCTTGCAAGAGGGGTTAATCATAAGTGGGAGGCTTGTCCAAGTAAGGACAGAACCCAAGCACCGGTCCACTCACATATCAAATTATCAAAGTAGCGAACGCGAATCATATGAGCATAATGAATTCTAACTTGACGATAATTCCCATGTGTCCTCGGGGGCGCTTTACATCATATAAGAGTTTGTCCAGGCTTGTCCTTTGCCATAAAAAGGATTGGACCATCTTGTTGCACCTTTGTAACACTTGTTACTTGTTACCCGTTACGAATTACCTTGCCACCAAACTATCTGTTACCGATAATTTCAGTGTTTGCAGAAAATACCTTGCTGAGAACTGCTTGTCATTTGCTTCTGCTCCTCATTGGGTTTGACACTCTTACTTATTGAAAGGACTACGATTGATACCCTATACTTGTGGTTCATCACCTGGTATCTAACTGAAGCCCTTAGCCACTAACCTTGCCTTAAACCTTGCAGGCTCACTAGGAGACAAACCCTCCTTTCTTTCGAAGATCCATTCGCAATGAATGGTCTTCTTATGTTTAGGCAAGCGCACGACTGTAAGTGCATCAAGTTCCCCCTTAGTGGTTTTGGAGTATTGAAGACAAATAGGTTGAGGGACTAATGTGTTTGTGAGTGTCCACATGAGTTATAGTCCCGGAAGATTTGGTTTAACACATGGAAGAGGACCCCTAAAAATATATATTTTCAAGTGAAGGAATTGGTGATCAAACTGGTACGGACTTTGAAGAAATTGATGTGCAGACTTTGAACCTTGAAGACTTTTGTTTTCGTAGTTTCTTTCATCTTATTTGAGTCATACGAAAAACCGTACTATTAAAGGGGGTCTAGGTGAAACATATTTCACATTTCCAAAGTTATGCACAAACCTATACTACCCTAGCCGCTTCGAGTGAAGCCGTTGGAAATCTCCAATACAGCTGACGAAATTGCTAGCGACAGTGACGAAGTTCATCTGGTCACTGATGAATTTGGTCACACTGAGGAGTTTGGATTTCGCCAGTGTGATCTGCCTAAAAGTGAGGAAATTGAGTGCCTCGGCGAATTTGAGAGTTCAAATTCTGACCATTGCTGTGCCACGGGCCAGCTGTCGAGTGGATCCTTATCCTGACAACGGTCGAATAACAGAAGGACATTTGTGACAATTCATGTCGGGTTGACCCCTCGCTATAAATGGCCGCCCCTCACAACCACATGTTGGTTGGCTGCTCCGAGAGAACTTGACACTTGTCATAGGAGAGCAACCCGTCCTCTGTCGACTTTGAGAGAATTCTAAGTGAGGAAAAACCCAGAGACATAGTGATTGAGCATCTATTTCTTCACTCCGATTTTTGTCAAATTCCTCGGAGTTTGACGAATTTAAGAAATCTCCCATTCACCCCCTCTGGGAGTTAATCCGCGCTTTCAATTGGTTTCAGAGCAAGGTACTCTCTTGTTCTGTGTGCTTTTGGTTTAACCACTTAGAGTTTTAGTTATGTCGACCGCATGTATGATCAAGGTATCCGTTGTGTGCCCCATCTTTGATGGCATAGACTATCCTTACTGGAAGAACAAGATGCGCATGCACCTTGAGGCAACTGACAACGACCTCTGGTTCGTCGTTGAGAACGGCGTTCCCGATATTGCTCCTAGTATCAACACTGCTGATGTGAAGAGATTCAAGCAACTTGACTCTCAAGCGAAGAACATCATATGTGGACATCTCAACAAAGGACAGTATGGCTGTGTGAGTGCTCTAGAAACTGCAAAGCTTATCTGGGACAGGCTTTCCAAGGTCAATGAAGGCACTTCCACATAGCATGACTCATGTGTTGATGTGCTATGCAATCTCTTCAACCGCTTTAGAAGACTCGGCAATGAAAATATTCAACAGACTTTCGATCGCCTCACCGATATCTCCAATGAGCTTCAAGCTTTCGGTGCTGCTGACATCACTGATCATGAGGTTGTGAAGAAATTGCTGAGGTCACTGGATAGTTCCTTTGACACCTTAGCCCTGATGATTCAAGAGTGTCCTGATTACAAAGCACTTGATCTGGCAGATATTCTTGAGAGGCTCAATACTCATGAATTTCAGCAAGCTAAGAAGAGAGATATGTATGGTCCTAGCTATGGACGACCTCGCGCTCTGAAGGCAAAGGCCAAGGCAATCTCTTCATCTTAGGAAGAAGCATCTGACTGCACTACTAATGGTGCTGAGTAAACTGGCAGAGAGCTGGCTAATGCTTGTGAGAGAATTCCAGAAGCTTTCCAGGAGAAATCACCCTGGAAAGTCTTCAAAGTATGACTCGAAGAACACTGGAGAAGCTTCTGCTTGAGACTACGACAAGAGAACATGCCACAAATGCAAAAAGCCAGGCCATTACATCACTAACTACCCTCTCTCGAAAAAGGGGTCAAAGAAGAAGAAGTCTAGCAGAGATGATGACTCTGATGACAAGAAGAAGGAATCCTCAAAGTCTTTATCAAAATCTTCATCTCGCAAGAAAAGCAGTTCCGGCAGAGCTTGCGCATTCATTGGGAAGCAAATGGACCTTGGCGGTGACAGGACGGGGCTAATAACCAGCGGCTTAAATGTCGATTTCGTCGCCGGTGGGTGAGGAGAAGGCGCGGGAGAGGCAGTGGGACTGCAAGCTGGGGGCGTGGAATGGTTATTTCACATGAAATCATATAAAAAAATCAAACACATGTTGGCCCAACCCATCAATACTAATAGCGGGATCAGTCTTGAGCATTGGTGAAGTATACAACAACCAAAAAGTAATCCGGTAGTAACGGCAACGCTATCTTACGTTTTTTCAACTCTCATAAACAATAAACTGAAAAAGCAATATACAGTACAAGGTGACAAAACAGTGCTTAGCTAAGTTTAGCGTGTTTATCTAAGCATGAAAGGCCTTCCGAGCATATTTCTCTCCCTGAAAAACTTCTTTTTGTGCCTCTTCTTCCCACAAGTAAACTCTTCAGCATCATTCGGGTGCAGTATCTGGAATCTATCCGGGCAGAACGCGCACCTACTCTTGAAGCGGCACATCGGCTTTTCTGTCACATGTCACACATACATAAATGGAATTAACATGCATGCATACAACTAGTTAATCTGGAGGAACTAGATAGATTATGTAAGTTACCTAAGAGAGTGCATGTCTCGACCACCAGCCGTCTAGACCGGCGCTCGAACCGCAGCTCGGCAAAGAAGTACTTTTGTTCATTGTCGTCAGTGGCATCCCTCCGTCGGGCCCAGAAGCCGACATGGTACCAGAAGTCCTACCTGAAGCCGACGCAGGCGGCCCTGGGCACTTCCATGGGCTCCGCAGCAGGATAGAACATAGCATCCTGCGCGCGCACACACAAAGATATAGTTAGTGATCTTACTGATGGTCAAAGTAAATCTTAAATTACGCATTAGGCCATATATGGAGGAGTATATCCAAATGGGGGATTCCATGACATAAAATACGTACCGGGTTCCTGGAGTTGTAATGGCCGAGGGCAAAGATGGTGTACATGTTGGCAGCGAGGGCATCACGCTCACTGTCACCAAATATATACGTTAACATGCATGGACACACGAACAAAAGTACTACGATATGTAGATTCAATTCAGTCATAACTAAACTAAATTGATAGAGAGAGAGAGAGAGAGGAACATATGGAAGTATAATAAATAAATTAAGACGGAATTCTCACTGTTTTCTGTGGCGATCAAAGGAAGGGAAGTCGACGGCGTCGGCGTCGGCGTCGGGGTCATCACCGGGGGAAGAGAAGAAGGATCCCATCGTCGTCCGTGGTTATCTTTTTATTTTTCGAGAGGTGGGGAATTGATTGTGTGATCCCCTATATTATATATCTTGGGTTGGCCGCGAGGCAAATCAAGTCGGAACGCCTCCTCCTAGTCGCCTACAAATAGAAACTCAAGTAAGGCCCACCTTCAGAATTTGGGAATCAGACAGACTCTCAATTACGTACGTATTTTGCTGCCTACAAAGACGTACAATATTCTTCCCTCAAAAAAAAAAGACGTACAATATTCTGTTGGCAAAGTCCATTGGGGCGAATTGCGGGCGCGTCGCACAGCGGTGCCCCTGACTGGGACGGCCCATTTTCTTTTTCTTTTTTTGTTTCTTCGTTTCTATCTCTCTCTTTTTTTGCGGTCAAAGTAAAATACAAATTCGGAAAGAAAAGGAAAACAAGAAACATGTAAAAGAAGAAACAGAGATAGAAACGAATAAACAAAAAGGGAAAATAAGTACGTAGTCGAGAGTCTATCTGATTCCCAAATTTTTATATTTTACTTTATATTTTTAGTTTTTCAGAAAAAAAATCATAAATTGCTCAAAAAACCGTTTTCAAAATTATGTTCACAAATTTAAACAGGTTTGGTTTTTGAGAAATGTTCGGTAATTGCAAAAATATTGTGTTATCCAATTTTTTTCCATGTTTTCAAAAGAAAATCACAAATTCAAAAAATGTTCCCGTTTTCAAAAATTGTTCCCGGATCCAAAAAAATGTTCGGCTTTTTTAGCTACCAGAAAGAAATGTTCGCTTAGGGCGAGGAAAATAGCAAGGGCGAGGCCCAAACAAACAACCCAACATACGTACGAGTCTATCCCTCAACGGTATCCCCGGCCCACCAGGGTTCAAGTCCTGATGCTCGCGTTATTCCTCAATTTATTTCAGAAGTTTCGACAATGCGCTTTCGGTGGGAGGAGACATTCCCGTCGATAATGAGGCGCCCGCAGTGACTTCATAAATTTCAAGATGATATGCCGGCTCAGTCTCTCGGAGATGCTCATAGAGATAGAGTGTGCGTGTGTGCATTCATAAAGGTGAGTGTATGCACGTATGTATGAGCGCTTGGGTCTGTACCGTGTTTGAAAGAAGATGAAGAAAACGTACGTACATGTCTCCAATTGGACGTTGTGTAGGATTCATTGTCCGTGTAGGCCAGCGACCTCCCCATCATTTAATATACATCCAACGAGAACTAGATCCCTGCGAAGGTTTAACACCCAAATAACATAAAAGTTGTAACTAAATTAGTATCATTAATTATACCTCGGTCACAAAAAGGTTTAACCCCCAAATAACATAGTTTAGGATGTTATAAAATACAACATGCATTTATTTAATTGTTTTAACTACTTCTTAAATCATTTTAGAGCATTCAAATTTTTTTTATAAAAGTGTGGTTTTTCGCACAACCTGAACATTTTATTTTTAATATTTTAAAAACTTTACCGTTTGACTTGATTTTGAATTTGAATTTGAATCGGTGTCGAATCAACACGAGTTTATCAACAGTAGCTTAATTGGCGTGGCATCATTAGGTTCACTGTAGCTTAATTATCCAGGCATCACATATAGGGAAGCCTCGCGCGAAGGCGAGTGGGAGATGGGTCAGCCCAAACACGTGAAAGGCCACAACCTCGTTTCTTGGGTTTTTATTTAGTTTTTTTATGCTTCAAAATATCTAAATAAATATATTACAGAGACCACCTTAGATAAAAATACTTGAAAAAATGTTGAGCAAGCATTTGAAAAAAATAATTTGTATAGGTAAAATGTTTCTCATGTATACAAAAGATATACAATGTGTTTAAAACAATTGATGGTCTATTTGAAAAATGCTAATCAAGCATTTAAAAAAATATCAAATGTGTATGGAAAAAATATTGACCATGAATAAAAAAATGTTTATCTTGTACTTGAAAAATGTTTGTCAAGCATTTGAATGGTAAATGTGAATGGAGAAAAAGTGGACCATGTATCCCAAAACTGTTATTCTTCTATTTGAAAATATTAAACATATAATACAAATTTGTATTTCATTAAAACAAAAGTGTAAGTTGTGTATGGAAAAAGATGACACCCAAAAATAAAAGTATTCAAAAAATATTAACCATGTGTGCAAATGTTTGACATGTATATGAAAAGGTTTCTGATGTATATGAAAAATATTGATTGTGTACTAAAAAAAGTTGACTTGTGTTGAGCAAAATATAAACCGACAAAAATCAACAAGGAAACTAAGAAAAAAGACCAATAAAACCAAAAGGGAAAACAGAAACCTAAAATGGAAAAATGAATAACTAAGAAACCAATGCAAAAGAATAGGAATAGAGAAAGCCGGAAAAAACAAAGAAACCCGATGAAAAGCAAGGAAGAAACAAAGATAAGCAAAGAAAATAGAAAAAGGAAAGCAAAAAACAATAAAAGCCGAGAAAGAAAAAAATGGGCAAGCTCACCCGACAAGCTAGCGTGATTCATCTGTAGGGATCACTCGATTATATAGCACGCCTATTTCCCGCTTGCTGCGAGATGTGGGGCACCTCGCCTGAAGGAGACCACAGGCCACATGCCATAACCTCATTTTATGTTTTTGTTTTTTGCTTTCATTATTATTTTTGTCTAAACTTCCAAATATTATATATATACACACACATAAAATATTTGAAAAATGTTACGATGTGTATCGAAAAATGTTTCTTATGTATACAAAAAATGTATAGAAATTTATACAATGTGTATGAAACAAGTTGATCATGTATTTAAAAAATGTTAATCAAGCAGTTTTTTATTCAAGAATTTTAAAAATACATTTCAAAAATGTTAAATATGTATAAAAAATGTTTCTCATGTATATGAAAAAGCTATACAAGAGAATATACAATGTGGATGAGAAACATTGATCAAGCATTTGAAGAATGTTAATAAAAAATGACCTTTCCAAACAGCGCGAGTCGTTTTTCCTCTCGAGAGGCGACTAGAAAACCTAGCCGACGCCAGCGAGTTTCTTCCACCGCGTAACTACGGCGGCTCCCCTCCGCTGATGACCTCAGTCGTCGGTGGTGAGGGGGGTTGCCGGATCCACGTGTGTGGATAGTTTTGGGCTAAAGTAGCTTTGTTTTAGGCTGATCATCGTCTTGTCTTCGGCGGCGGCGATGACAACGCTAAATAAAGATTCTTCAGATCCTTTTCCGGCAAGGCGACCGTTCCTATGGCTGGCTATGGTTTTGGAAACCAGACTGTTCAAGCAAGGATGGTGTGGCCGTGGCGGCATCCTCGTGGTGCACATGTCGGCACGGAGCTTGGAAGGTAGTCCAGGAGCAGATGCAGATTGTGGTCTACATCGACGATATCTGGAAGACGAAACGTGTGCTCGGTTCGTGGTCGATGGATGGCAGGTGTGGTTTCCTCCATTGACGTCTTAGTCATGGTGGGGTGCCAGATCTAGAGTTCGACGGCGTGTCCGGGATGTTGCCCCGTCTGATTCGTTCAACGGCAATGGCTTCACTTCTGGTGAGTCACGTTCGAGGTCCGCAAAGCTGCATATCAGCGATGGAGCCGCGTCGAGCTCAGGTGAGGAGGTGATCCATCAATCTTTTCTTCGGTGGCTACTGTGGTGGTGCCGAAGGCAGGTGACGAACGTTGATGTCAAGCTCAGAGATGTTCTGCTATCTTTTCAGTTTTGTCATGTCGGTCCTTACGTGATCTGTACTTTAATTATTTTGATATGAATGAGACACGTATTACCATGCAAAAAAAAAGTATGTGAAAAATGTTAAGTTAATCAAGTATGTGAAATTTTTTAATCAAACATTTCAAAAACGTTCAAAGTGTATAGGAAAATAGTTTCCGTGCATATAAAAATTTATACAGAAAATATACAATGTGTATGAAAAGAATATTGGTCATGTATTTAAAAATAATTAAACATGTATAAAAAAATATAGAAAGTATACAAAACAATGTTGATCATGTGTTGAACATTTTTCATCTCCTTCACAAACATATTTCTATACATGTTTAAAAAATATACAAAATTAAATTTTATACACGTTTAGTGTCTACTTTTTATTTCATGCATGTTGTACTTTTTTGTATAGATCACAAACATTTTTATCCACGTTTAACTTTGTGAAAATACATGATCAACATTTTTTCATGTAAAGAATAAAAAAAGGGGAAAATCAATGAAAAATGAAAAGGAAATCACAAGGAAAAAAGGGAAAACCAAATAAAACCACCAAAAAA
>NC_057798.1:799475084-799478220 GCF_018294505.1 Triticum aestivum
GTATAACAAATAATAAGAGAAATACAAAAGAAATCCGATGAACAAATAGAGAAAACAGAAGTACAACGAAGAAAATAAGTAAACCGAAATAAAACCGGTAAAGAAACAAAAAAAGGTCAAAGTATAACAAAGAAAAAAGGAAGTACCAAAGAAAATCGATGGAAAAAACAAAGAAAGCCGAAGAGAAAAAAAACAAAGTGAAAAAGAAAAAACCGCCACAAAAGAGCGAACTGAGTGACATCGAGCAAGCGATCAACACATGAAAAATGGGCTGACATGTTACTGTAGGGAACAGGAAAAAGCTTCAAGCGAGAGAACCTCCGAAATCACTAATTATGGAGTACTTCTTTCAAAGGTCACACCCACCTCTCCAGGTTGCAAGAAGCAGTGCACTGCATGTGTGCCTTTTGTCTCAAGATGAGTGTTTTTTTTGAGGATTTATTTATTACAAATGTTTTATCTCTTACTCGTGTGTTCAAACCCTGAACCGTTTTTACCATTGGATTTCTCGTGCGGAGATTTTTGAAACTAAATCCCATGTTAATACGTTTAAAAGAAAGTTTTCTCATAAAAAAACCGGAAACAAAGAAAAAAAACCGCATCGGAAGCACGTATTTTTTTTTCTTTTTGCCTCTCGCGAAAGAAAATCTGAACCTCCACGAGAATCAAATCTGTGGCTCCCGCGAAAGCAAAAAAAACACTTTTTTTCCTTTCCACGAAAGCAAAAAAACACTTTTTTCCTTTCCGCAAATCAAATATGTAATTCTCACGAAAAAAACACATTTTTCGTGCAAAGTTTTTTTTTTTTGAAGTTTTTTCTCCAAAACCTAGAAAAAGTTGGGCAAAAACTGAAAAGCCGATAAAACATCTAAAACACGGACAAATAAATAGAAAAAACAAAGTCCCAAGGGAGCGCCTACCATACGTCATGTGGCGAGGACTGAGAGCATGCCAAGTGACGGACTCTTAGCCAACAAAAATGTTCCTTGCGGGACTCCCACAAAGGAGTACTTGTTGATTAGTTTCGACTGGATGCATGGATCCTAGTTAAGTGATCAAGTATATGCCATATCCATATTACTTCAAATAATATGAATATGACATATACTTGATCACTTAGCTAGGATCCGTCCAGTTGAAACTAATATGCGGTTTCTTTCATAAATGATATAACAACTCATCATCATCATCATCATATTAATATAAAAACTCTTGCATCATATCATCACCAACAACAGTATACTAGCTAGCTGAAAATCATCATATATAGTCGTCATTACCTACTTAATCATCATAGTCATTACCGCTATCTAATCACCACCAACACTAGCTTAAAGAAGAAACATTTACTTGTACCAGAAGCAAAGATATCATCAAGTTTAACATGGTCATGAGATTATAAGCGTTCATAAGACCACAAAAGCAAATCACTCTTTGAAATTAAGTTTAGGACGGAGAACACGGACATGAGAGGACAAGTACTAAGAGCATGAACTAGCTAATCACTCCTGCTGCTCTCTCTGAGATAAAATAGCATAGAACATGTATAGCTCTCCTGATTCATTATATTGGAGCATGCAGATGAACCCATCTCCTAATCATGGGATGCGCTTCTGATTGCTGCCCCCAAGTACTTCTCTGTGATCTTTAACAATTTTGCTCCAATCTTTCACTATTAAGCATTCCTCGCTTTTAGAAATCTTGAATGCACTCATGTGCATTGTAGGATGTCTTGGCCGTAAGCTAACCATTGACATGCGACCTTTAGTACCGATCCACTCAGGCACAACTGTCATCGGGAGTCCCTGTTGAAGAACATCGTATAGTAACATTACTTAGCAATGAAGTTTAGCTTGAAAAATAATGTATGCAAAAGATGTACTGAGGACAAATAGTAAAAATCTTACCATCTTTTCTAAATAGATGTGACCGTAGTTCAATACGACCACTATTGGTTGCACGTTTTGAGTACTAAGATTTTCAAATTCAGGAAAATAATTTGTCTTGACAGCATCAAGATCCTCAAGCCATGAAACATAATGACTTATCTCCTCGCAGTTTAGTTCAGCCCCGGGACAGTGGACGGTCCTGTCTACCAAGCACCGGACATGTTTGCTTGAATGGAAATAAGCTGTCAATAGAAATTAGTTGTCAACTATTTTTGAATAAACAATATCGAAGACATAAATATGGTTGAGAAAACTCACATAATGGTAGACCTGGAGGCGTCTGCACACCAACCCAAATGTCTCTATTACCTTCAATATCATCTTCGGGACGAATATCAAAGGTGATAAACATATCAGGCTCAAATGCATAAACCTTGCATAGTGCTTGCCAAGTTTTGCATTTAAAATAGGTGTAGGAGTCTACATTGTATAATTTGACGTTGAAGGTATAACCATGCTCGGTCTTCAAGTATATAAACTCTCTTTATCTCCATAGTTTTGTTAGGACTTAAACCTATCTTATCCAAGACACAAATTCTTGCATGGCAGGGGATACGCTAGTAGAATAGTGAAAATTTAAAATTACTAATTGAAGCAAATGAAGCATAAGTCATGCTTAATTATGAAAAAAGACTTGTCGTTGTGACTTGCTATATCCACTTCGAAGGTCTCATCCAGCTTGATGCTGAAGCGCCTATCATCAAGTAGGAAATTTCTGTCACACAGGCCGCACTTTACTTTGCAGTATTCGCACATAATAAAACTGTTTTCGTCGTCAGACGACATTTCCTATGTTCATAGGTGAAACATTAAGTACTTATTAGTTCTATTAATCCAACTAATTCGACTAGTTCTATTAATTAATTCAACTAGATGATCAAATCTCATATACCTATAAATAAGTAGCTAGTTCTATATAATAAAATTTTAATTAGATGATCAAATCTCATATACCTAAATTTAATGTATATCTAATTCATCTAACATCAATATATTTAATTCATCTATTAATTGAACTAATTCAACTAGTTCTATTAATTCAAATATTTGAACTAATTCAACTAAGCACTTACTAAAAATAAACTAGTTCTATTAAAAATAAACTAGTTCTATCTAATTCATCTAACATTTGACATTAATCTAACATTTTTATCTTGCTAATTCATCTAATTTCGATCATCTAATTA
>NC_057798.1:799479008-799480921 GCF_018294505.1 Triticum aestivum
GGCGGCAGCGGGAGACGTACGGCGACGACGGGGCGGCGGTGTACAGGGCGGCGGCGTGAGACGTACGGGGATCGACGGGCGCGGCGACGGGGCGGCGGCGCGAGGTGTACGGTGACGACAGGGATGGCGACGACGTGTCGGGGCGTCGACGGGGATGGGGGTGGTGGGGGCGGCGACGGGGACAGCGACGGGCGACGACGCGGGACCGGGGCGGCGTACGGGCCGGCGATGTCGAAAGAGATTGGAGAAGTGGGAGATGAAACTGAATTTTTTTTAAGTGTTGCTAAAGACCCCCCCCCATTTAGTAACGGTTGGATCCATGACCCGGTACTAAAGGTGGTGAGCTTCCATCCCGAGGTGCACAAAGTTTAGTCCCACCTCGCCGAGCGAAGGGTACTCATGACGAGACAATGAAACACCTCATTTTCCAATGCAAATTTGCATGTTCTACGTGGTCAATCGTCCAAATAGCGTCAAATTTATATCCGCCCACAAGTGTTGACAATGTATTCGGTCAGTGGTTGGACGGTATTCCAAATAAGTTGAAAGCACTTATAAGGGTGGGAGGGTATGCCTTAATTTGGTCACTTTGTCTATGTAGAAACGATTTAGTTTCTAATGAAAAAATGCTTCTCCTCTGCAGTTCCGTTGTACGCACTCGCTTCATACGTGGTCTATGCTACAACGAACCGAGCACCAACCATTGTTCAAGGTTGTGCGTACGCGGTTGGAGCAGGTGACTATGGAGGTTTTTTCCAACATGGGTGATAGCATAACCTCCAGATTGATCCACCACCACCTTCGACATAGGCATACTGTCGGTATATAGGACTCTATTGTTGCCGATATGTCAGTTTTTATTTCATGATTTTTGTCAGACTTTTGAATTAGACTATGTGCATCTTAGTTATGCAGAGGCCGGGTGTTACTCATAATGTTTTGTATCTGCTTGATACTATATTTTGAGATAATAAAATAGCCCTTTATCGAAAAACGGCAAGGGAAGAGCTCCCTGTAGGACGAGAAGATAATATTGCCTTCGTCATCTCTTAGTAACATACAAGCACCTGCTTTACCATCCTTAGTATAGGCTCCGTCTGTGCTTAATTTCACCCAACCAGCTTCAGGCAGACACCACTTGCCACTTCATCGACCATTATCACATGTGGGTGGAAAACTGAGTTATCATAAGCAACAACTGATTTTCATTTGCGATGATCAATGGAAAGATCCATCTTTATGCCGACCAGAGAATCAAGATAGCTCACGAGGAGCCTTCTGGATGCTTCCATAGAGGTGGGTGTTTGTGATGAACCACCTCGTTTCAAATATGCCAAGGACACCAAAGGGTCATCGAAATAATAGAGCGCTCAATATCCGGCAAAGGGTCAACAATTTTCTGACACTCAAAAGTAATGCAGCAGCGAGCAGAACAAAGTGACATACAATGCAGCAAGCCATTTCTATTCAACAACAAATAATAATCCATGGAGCAAACAACATAGTGTGTTGTTACTAATAAAGGATTCACGATCCCACATTCTCCCACTTCCAACAAACAATAACGTCACACTCGACTAACAAGTTGCTAGCCCTTTTCTGCTGGCTGAGTGGGCAAGGGATCCACCTGGAACACAATCTCGTTGCCCTTCTATTTTCTACCCCATGAAACACTAGTAGAAAACAGGGCTTTGGTCACAGGGCAATATTCACATTAGTCCCGGTTCAGTCACGAACCGGGACTAATGTGAGCATTGGTCCCGATTCGTGCGGCTAAATGCATTAATCCCAGTTCAAATGAGCCCTTTAGTCCCGGTTTGAGACACGAACTGGGACTAAAGGGTGCAATGCCCTTTAGTCCCGGTTTGAGACACGAACCGGGACTAAAGGGTGAGATGCCCTTTAGTCCCGGT
>NC_057798.1:799481265-799491554 GCF_018294505.1 Triticum aestivum
AATCAAAAGAAAATGGTAAAAACTTCAAAAAATAAAATCCTTCGAGAGGTAGTTATATTACTACATCTACTAGTTAGGAAAATTTAAAAACTTAAATTTGGACATGTTTTGCAAAAAGTGTAGGGAAAATGTAAAATGGCTATAACTTTTGCATACGATGTCGGAAAAAACGTATAATATATCAAAATGTTCAGAGCGAAAATCCGCTTCCGATTTTGATGGCCTACGGCCTGTTTGCAAAAATTTTAGAATCCTCAAATTCTAAAAGGAACAAAAGTTATGCTCAAATTTCAGTTTTTTCTGATTTTTGTTAAATCTAGTCTAACTATGGTCAAACTACTTATTCAAGAAGTATTAGTGTTACTAAATAATTATTTCAGTTTTTTTGAATTTTTTTCAAATCTGGTGAAATTGTGGTCTAACAATGGTCAAACTATTTATTCAAGAAATATTAGTGTTACTAAATAATTATTTCGGTTTTTTTGAATTTTGGTCAAATCTGGTCAAACTGTGGTCAAACTATGGTCAAACTATTTATTCAAGAAATATTAGTGTTACTAAACAATTATTGTTTTGTACAATAATAGTTTCAAACTCAAACAGTGAAATGTGTAACTTTATGCTCAAGCTAAATTCCTGAGGGTTAATAGGATTGACATCTTACTATTGTTAGAAAAACAACAAGTGCCGACTTGGAAACGAAGGAGAATAGAACCCGAAAGTTAAGCGTGCTCGGGCTAGAGTAGTGAGAGGGATGGGTGACCTGTCGGGAAGTTAGATGATTTGGAATGATGGGGGGTGATTAGAGATTAGAGGTTAAATTGAGCAGTGATGAGGGGTGGGTGATTAGAGATTAAATTATAAAATAATTCAAAATTTTGAAAATTGAGAAAAAAATTCAAAAAAAATTCAAAAAAATTTCAAAAACAATTACCTTTAGTCTCGGTTGGTGTGACTAACCGGGACTAAAGGTGGAGCTGGTGGAGCTCTAGCCAGCGGCCACGTGGAGGGCCTTTAGTCCCGGTTCGTGTAAGAATCAAGAACCGGGACTAAAGGCCCTTATGAATCGGGACTAATGACCCTTTTTCTACTAGTGAAACAATCAACCTATCTGCAACATGGTTAGAGATACGACATGCAATTAAATACGATGAAGAACGAAAACAAGCAAGGGACACAAGATTTAACGTGGAAAACCCCTCCAACACAAAGAGGAAAAATGCATGGGCGCCAGCCAGCTGATGAAGCCATGTACCTAGGGTAGGGTCATAGACCTGATCTAAGTACCCTACCCAAGGACATCCTCAGAAGAAACTGCCTTCCAGTCGACCAAGAGAGACTTCATTCGACCAACTCAAAGGACTCGACCATGAAGACACACTCGACCACCAGGAGATCAAGAGCCACTCTGCATCCAAACGGTCTGTAATTAAGTAGTCTTTATGGCATTTAGAACACTTTATGTAAGACGTTACCAGTAACGCCTAGACTTAATGTACTTTAAACCCTACATTACTGAGGGCCGGAGGGGTCTGGAGGACACTATATAAGCCACCAGGTGGGCAGAAGCCTGGGGGGCGCCCCCCTGAGCTTGTGGGCCCCCTGGCCAGGCTCCGATGCCCATCTTCTGCTATATGAAGCATTTTGACCTAGAAAAAATCACGAGAAGGCTCTCGGGACGAAGAGCTTCCGCCTCGAGGCGGAACCTGGGTAGAAGCAATCTAGGGCTTTGACGGAGCGATTCTGCTGGAGAAACTTCCTTCCGGGAGGGGCTAATTGAAGCCATCATCAGCACCAATCGATCCTCTCATCATGAGAGGATCATTCTTCATCAACATCTTTAATAGCACCATCTCATCTGAAACCCTAGTTCATCACTTCTATTCAATCTTTGCTTCAAAACCTCAAATTGGTACCTGTAGGTTGCTAGTAGTGTTGATTACTCTTTGTTGTTGATGCTAGTTGGTTTACTTGGTGGAAGATCATATGTTCAGATCCTTAATGATATTTATTACTCCTCTAATCTTGAACATGAACATGCTTTGTGAGTAGTTACTTTTGTTCCTGAGGACATGGGAGAAGTCTTGTTATAAGTAATCATGTGAATTTGCTATTCGTTCGATATTTTCATGAGATGCATGTTGTCTTTCCTCTAGTGTTGTAATGTGAATGTCGACTACAAGACCCTTCGCCATGATTTGGGCCTAGGGGAAGGCATTGGGAAGTAGTAAGTAGATGATGGGTTGCTAGTGACAGAAGCTTAAACCCTAGTTTATGCGTTGCTTCGTAAGGGGCTGATTTGGATCCACATGTTTTATGCTATGGTTAGATTTATCTTAATTCTTCTTTCGTAGTTGTGGATGCTTGCAAGAGGGGTTAATCATAAGTGGGAGGCTTGTCCAAGTAAGGACAGAACCCAAGCACCGGTCCACTCACATATCAAATTATCAAAGTAGCGAACGCGAATCATATGAGCATAATGAATTCTAACTTGACGATAATTCCCATGTGTCCTCGGGGGTGCTTTACATCATATAAGAGTTTGTCCAGGCTTGTCCTTTGCCATAAAAAGGATTGGACCATCTTGTTGCACCTTTGTAACACTTGTTACTTGTTACCCGTTACGAATTACCTTGCCACCAAACTATCTGTTACCGATAATTTCAGTGTTTGCAGAAAATACCTTGCTGAGAACTGCTTGTCATTTGCTTCTGCTCCTCATTGGGTTTGACACTCTTACTTATTGAAAGGACTACGATTGATACCCTATACTTGTGGTTCATCACCTGGTATCTAACTGAAGCCCTTAGCCACTAACCTTGCCTTAAACCTTGCAGGCTCACTAGGAGACAAACCCTCCTTTCTTTCAAAGATCCATTCGCAATGAATGGTCTTCTTATGTTTAGGCAAGCGCACGACTGTAAGTGCATCAAGTTCCCCCTTAGTGGTTTTGGAGTATTCAAGACAAATAGGTTGAGGGACTAATGTGTTTGTGAGTGTCCACATGAGTTATAGTCCCGGAAGATTTGGTTTAACACATGGAAGAGGACCCCTAAAATATATATTTTCAAGTGAAGGAATTGGTGATCAAACTGGTACGGACTTTGAAGAAATTGATGTGCAGACTTTAAACCTTGAAGACTTTTGTTTTCGTAGTTTCTTTCATCTTATTTGAGTCATAGGAAAAAACGTACTATTAAAGGGGGTCTAGGTGAAACATATTTCACATTTCCAAAGTGATGCACAAACCTATACTACCCTAGCCGCTTCGAGTGAAGCCTTTGGAAATCTCCAATACAGCTGACGAAATTGCTAGCGACAGTGACGAAGTTCATCTGGTCACTGATGAATTTGGTCACACTGAGGAGTTTGGATTTCGCCAGTGTGATCTGCCTAAAAGTGAGGAAATTGAGTGCCTTGGCGAATTTGAGAGTTCAAATTCTGACCATTGCTGTGCCACGGGCCAGCTGTCGAGTGGATCCTTATCCTGACAACGGTCGAATAACAGAAGGACATTTGTGACAATTCATGTCGGGTTGACCCCTCGCTATAAATGGCCGCCCCTCACAACCACATGTTGGTTGGCTGCTCCGAGAGAACTTGACACTTGTCATAGGAGAGCAACCCGTCCTCTGTCGACTTTGAGAGAATTCTAAGTGAGGAAAAACCCAGAGACATAGTGATTGAGCATCCATTTCTTCACTCCGATTTTTGTCAAATTCCTCGGAGTTTGACGAATTTAAGAAATCTCCCATTCACCCCCTCTGGGAGTTAATCCGCGCTTTCAATTGGTTTCAGAGCAAGGTACTCTCTTGTTCTGTGTGCTTTTGGTTTAACCACTTGGAGTTTTAGTTATGTCGACCGCATGTATGATCAAGGTATCCGTTGTGTGCCCCATCTTTGATGGCATAGACTATCCTTACTGGAAGAACAAGATGCGCATGCACCTTGAGGCAACTGACAACGACCTCTGGTTCGTCGTTGAGAACGGCGTTCCCGATATTGCTCCTAGTATCAACACTGCTGATGTGAAGAGATTCAAGCAACTTGACTCTCAAGCGAAGAACATCATATGTGGACATCTCAACAAAGGACAGTATGGCTATGTGAGTGCTCTAGAAACTGCAAAGCTTATCTGGGACAGGCTTTCCAAGGTCAATGAAGGCACTTCCACATAGCATGACTCATGTGTTGATTTGCTCCGCAGTCTCTTCAACCGCTTTAGAAGACTCGGCAATGAAAATATTCAACAGACTTTCGATCGCCTCACCGATGTCTCCAATGAGCTTCAAGCTTTCGGTGATGCTGACATCACTGATCATGAGGTTGTGAAGAAATTGCTGAGGTCACTGGATAGTTCCTTTGACACCTTAGCCCTGATGATTCAAGAGTGTCCTGATTACAAAGCACTTGATCTGGCAGATATTCTTGAGATGCTCAATACTCATGAATTTCAGCAAGCTAAGAAGAGAGATATGTATGGTCCTAGCTATGGACGACCTCGCGCTCTGAAGGCAAAGGCCAAGGCAATCTCTTCATCTGAGGAAGAAGCATCTGACTGCACTACTAATGGTGCTGAGTAAACTGGCAGAGAGCTGGCTAATGCTTGTGAGAGAATTCCAGAAGCTTTCCAGGAGAAATCACCCTGGAAAGTTTTCAAAGTATGACTCGAAGAACACTGGAGAAGCTTCTGCTTGAGACTACGACAAGAGAACATGCCACAAATGCAAAAAGCCAGGCCATTACATCACTAACTACCCTCTCTCGAAAAAGGGGTCAAAGAAGAAGAAGTCTAGCAGAGATGATGACTCTGATGACAAGAAGAAGGAATCCTCAAAGTCTTTATCAAAATCTTCATCTCGCAAGAAAAGCAGTTCCGGCAGAGCTTGCTCATTCATTGGGAAGCAAATGGACCTTGGCGGTGACAGGACGGGGCTAATAACCAGCGGCTTAAATGTCGATTTCGTCGCCGGTGGGTGAGGAGAAGGCGCGGGAGAGGCAGTGGGACTGCAAGCTGGGGGCGTGGAATGGTTATTTGACATGAAATCATATAAAAAAATCAAACACATGTTGGCCCAACCCATCAATACTAATAGCGGGATCAGTCTTGAGCATTGGTGAAGTATACAACAACCAAAAAGTAATCCGGTAGTAACGGCAACACTATCTTACGTTTTTTCAACTCTCATAAACAATAAACTGAAAAAGCAATATACAGTACAAGGTGACAAAACAGTGCTTAGCTAAGTTTAGCGTGTTTATCTAAGCATGAAAGGCCTTCCGAGCATATTTCTCTCCCTGAAGAACTTCTTTTTGTGCCTCTTCTTCCCACAAGTAAACTCTTCAGCATCATTCGGGTGCAGTATCTGGAATCTATCCGGGCAGAACGCGCACCTACTCTTGAAGCGGCACATCGGCTTTTCTGTCACATGTCACACATACATAAATGGAATTAACATGCATGCATACAACTAGTTAATCTGGAGGAACTAGATAGATTATGTAAGTTACCTAAGAGAGTGCATGTCTCGACCACCAGCCGTCTAGACCGGCGCTCGAACCGCAGCTCGGCAAAGAAGTACTTTTGTTCATTGTCGTCAGTGGCATCGCTCCGTCGGGCCCAGAAGCCGACATGGTACCAGAAGTCCTACCTGAAGCCGACGCAGGCGGCCCTGGGCACTTCCATGGGCTCCGCAGTAGGATAGAACATAGCATCCTACGCGCGCACACACAAAGATATAGTTAGTGATCTTACTGATGGTCAAAGTAAATCTTAAATTACGCATTAGGCCATATATGGAGGAGTATATCCAAATGGGGGATTCCATGACATAAAATACGTACCGGGTTCCTGGAGTTGTAATGGCCGAGGGCAAAGATGGTGTACATGTTGGCAGCGAGGGCATCACGCTCACTGTCACCAAATATATACGTTAACATGCATGGACACACGAACAAAAGTACTACGATATGTAGATTCAATTCAGTCATAACTAAACTAAATTGATAGAGAGAGAGAGAGAGGAACGTATGGAAGTATAATAAATAAATTAAGACGGAATTCTCACTGTTTTCTCTGGCGATCAAAGGAAGGGAAGTCGACGACGTCGGCGTCGGCGTCGGGGTCATCACCAGGGGAAGAGAAGAAGGATCCCATCGTCGTCCGTGGTTATCTTTTTATTTTTCGAGAGGTGGGGAATTGATTGTGTGATCCCCTATATTATATATCTTGGGTTGGCCGCGAGGCAAATCAAGTCGGAACGCCTCCTCCTAGTCGCCTACAAATAGAAACTCAAGTAAGGCCCACCTTCAGAATTTGGGAATCAGACAGACTCTCAATTACGTACGTATTTTGCTGCCTACAAAGACGTACAATATTCTTCCCTCAAAAAAAAAGACGTACAATATTCTGTTGGCAAAGTCCATTGGGGCGGATTGCGGGTGCGTCGCACAGCGGTGCCCCTGACTGGGACGGCCCATTTTCTTTTTCTTTTTTTGTTTCTTCGTTTCTATCTCTCTTTTTTTTTGCGGTCAAAGTAAAATACAAATTCAGAAAGAAAAGGAAAACAAGAAACATGTAAAAGAAGAAACAGAGATAGAAACGAATAAACAAAAAGGGAAAATAAGTACGTAGTCGAGAGTCTATCTGATTCCCAAATTTTTATATTTTACTTTATATTTTTAGTTTTTCAGAAAAAAAATCATAAATTGCTCAAAAAACCGTTTTCAAAATTATGTTCACAAATTTAAACAGGTTTGGTTTTTGAGAAATGTTCGGTAATTGCAAAAATATTGCGTTATCCAATTTTTTTCCATGTTTTCAAAAGAAAATCACAAATTCAAAAAATGTTCCCGCTTTCAAAAATTGTTCCCGGATCCAAAAAAATGTTCGGCTTTTTTAGCTACCAGAAAGAAATGTTCGCTTAGGGCGAGGAAAATAGCAAGGGCGAGGCCCAAACAAACAACCCAACATACGTACGAGTCTATCCCTCACCGGTATCCCCGGCCCACCAGGGTTCAAGTCCTGATGCTCGCGTTATTCCTCAATTTATTTCAGAAGTTTCGACGATGCGCTTTCGGTGGGAGGAGACATTCCCGTCGATAATGAGGCGCCCGCAGTGACTTCATAAATTTCAAGATGATATGCCGGCTCAGTCTCTCGGAGATGCTCATAGAGATAGAGTGCGCGTGTGTGCATTCATAAAGGTGAGTGTATACACGTATGTATGAGCGCTTGGGTCTGTACCGTGTTTGAAAGAAGATGAAGAAAACGTACGTACATGTCTCCAATTGGACGTTGTGTAGGATTCATTGTCCGTGTAGGCCAGCGACCTCCCCATCATGTAATATACACCCAACGAGAACTAGATCCATGCGAAGGTTTAACACCCAAATAACATAAAAGTTGTAACTAAATTAGTATCATTAATTATACCTCGGTCACAAAAAGGTTTAACCCCCAAATAACATAGTTTAGGATGTTATAAAATACAACATGCATTTATTTAATTGTTTTAACTACTTCTTAAATCATTTTAGAGCATTCAATTTTTTTTATAAAAGTGTGGTTTTTCGCACAACCTGAACATTTTATTTTTAATATTTTAAAAACTTTACCGTTTGACTTGATTTTGAATTTGAATTTGAATTGGTGTCGAATCAACATGAGTTTATCAACAGTAGCTTAATTGACGTGGCATCATTAGGTTCACTGTAGCTTAATTATCCAGGCATCACATATAGGGAAGCCTCGCGCGAAGGCGAGTGGGAGATGGGTCAGCCCAAACACGTGAAAGGCCACAACCTCGTTTCTTGGGTTTTTATTTAGTTTTTTTATGCTTCAAAATATCTAAATAAATATATTACAGAGACTACTTTAGATAAAAAATACTTGAAAAAATGTTGAGCAAGCATTTGAAAAAAATAATTTGTATAGGTAAAATGTTTCTCATGTATACAAAAGATATACAATGTGTTTAAAAAAATTGATGGTCTATTTGAAAAATGCTAATCAAGGATTTAAAAAAATATCAAATGTGTATGGAAAAAATATTGACCATGAATAAAAAAATGTTTATCTTGTACTTGAAAAATGTTTGTCAAGCATTTGAATGGTAAATGTGAATGGAGAAAAAGTGGACCATGTATCCCAAAACTGTTATTCTTCTATTTGAAAATATTAAACATATAATACAAATTTGTATTTCATTAAAACAAAAGTGTAAGTTGTGTATGGAAAAAGATGACACCCAAAAATAAAAGTATTCAAAAAATATTAACCATGTGTGCAAATGTTTGACATGTATATGAAAAGGTTTCTGATGTATATGAAAAATATTGATTGTGTACTAAAAAAAGTTGACTTGTGTTGAGCAAAATATAAACCGACAAAAATCAACAAGGAAACTAAGAAAAAAGACCAATAAAACCAAAAGGGAAAACAGAAACCTAAAATGGAAAAATGAATAACTAAGAAACCAATGCAAAAGAATAGGAATAGAGAAAGCCGGAAAAAACAAAGAAACCCGATGAAAATCAAGGAAGAAACAAAGATAAGCAAAGAAAATAGAAAAAGGAAAGCAAAAAACAATAAAAGCCGAGAAAGAAAAAAATGGGCAAGCTCACCCGACAAGCTAGCATGATTCATCTGTAGGGATCACTCGATTATATAGCACGCCTATTTCCCGCTTGCTGCGAGATGTGGGGCACCTCGCCTGAAGGAGACCACAGGCCACATGCCATAACCTCATTTTATGTTTTTGTTTTTTGCTTTCATTATTATCTTTGTCTAAACTTCCAAATATTATATATATACACACACATAAAATATTTGAAAAATGTTACGATGTGTATCGAAAAATGTTTCTTATGAATACAAAAAATGTATAGAAATTTATACAATGTGTATGAAACAAGTTGATCATGTATTTAAAAAATGTTAATCAAGCAGTTTTTTATTCAAGAATTTTAAAAATATTAATAAAGCATTTCAAAAATGTTAAATATGTATAAAAAATGTTTCTCATGTATACGAAAAAGCTATACAAGAGAATATACAATGTGGATGAGAAACATTGATCAAGCATTTGAAGAATGTTAATAAAAAATGACCTTTCCAAACAGCGCGAGTCGTTTTTCCTCTCGAGAGGCGACTAGAAAACCTAGCCGCCGCCAGCGAGTTTCTTCCACCGCGTAACTACGGCGGCTCCCCTCCGCCGACGACCTCAGTCGTCGGTGGTGAGGTGGGTTGCCGGATCCACGTGTGTGGATAGTTTTGGGCTAAAGTAGCTTTGTTTTAGGCTGATCATCGTCTTGTCTTCGGCGGCGGCGATGACAATGCTAAATAAAGATTCTTCAGATCCTTTTCCGGCAAGGCGACCGGTCCTATGGCTGGCTATGGTTTTGGAAACCAGACTGTTCAAGCAAGGATGGTGTGGCCGTGGCGGCATCCTCGTGTGCTCGGTTCGTGGTCGATGGATGGCAGGTGTGGTTTCCTCCATTGACGTCTTAGTCATGGTGGGGTGCCAGATCTAGAGTTCGACGGCGTGTCCGGGATGTTGCCCCGTCTGATTCGTTCAACGGCAATGGCTTCTCTTCTGGTGAGCCACGTTCGAGGTCCGCAAAGCTGCATATCAGCGATGGAGCCGCGTCGAGCTCAGGTGAGGAGGTGATCCATCAATCTTTTCTTCGGTGGCTACTGTGGTGGTGCCGAAGGCAGGTGACGAACGTTGATGTCAAGCTCAGAGATGTTCTGCTATCTTTTCAGTTTTGTCATGTCGGTCCTTACGTGATCTGTACTTTAATTATTTTGATATGAATGAGACACGTATTACCATGCAAAAAAAAGTATGTGAAAAATGTTAAGTTAATCAAGTATGTGAAATTTTTTAATCAAACATTTCAAAAACGTTCAAAGTGTATAGGAAAATAGTTTCCGTGCATATAAAAATTTATACAGAAAATATACAATGTGTATGAAAAGAATATTGGTCATGTATTTAAAAATAATTAAACATGTATAAAAAAATATAGAAAGTATACAAAATAATGTTGATCATGTGTTGAACATTTTTCATCTCCTTCACAAACATATTTCTATATATGTTTAAAAAATATACAGAATTAAATTTTATACACGTTTAGTGTCTACTTTTTATTTCATGCATGTTGTACTTTTTTGTATAGATCACAAACATTTTTATACACGTTTAACTTTGTGAAAATACATGATCAACATTTTTTCATGTAAAGAATAAAAAAAGGGGAAAATCAATGAAAAATGAAAAGGA